>NC_030425.2:790000-890000 GCF_001660625.3 Ictalurus punctatus
CGTCCACCTCCCGGCTGTGTCTCCATCCCAGTGACCTGAGCATCGCCCTGTCCGCGTCCACGCCGCTCTACCTGCCCGGACGCATCATCCACGTCGTGCACAACCACCCACCTGAAACCTGGTGAGACAGGTCAAATGAGAAAGGAAGCCAAGCACACAGTTTATATGTGTATATTATTGTACCTGAAGCGTTTCTTTTCTTTCTGTAGATCTTCAACGATTCAAGAAAATACACGTCTTTCGTTCACGTGCAAATAAAAGAATCATTTTTTTTTGTATTCTCCTTCGTACATATTCCTCACGTGGCTTAGCAAAGGACGTCATCCTGTTAAATAATGAAGTCTTCAGTAATAAATATAAAATGAGGCAAATTATTTATAGACATATAATGAAATGAAACAGGCTCCTGATGGCAGACTCTGACTGTAATGGATGGAGGGAATCAATATTCTCTCTCTCTCTCTCTGTAGCTGTGGTCAGGAGGAGCCCACCTACTCAGCTCTTTGGGGGGACAACAAAGCTTTCGATGAGGTTATCATCTCCCCAGCCATGCTGAACGAACACATGCCGCACGTGGTCTTGGATGGCCTCAATAAGGTGTGTGAGTGTGGGTGTGTGTGTGTGTGCACTTTTTTTGTCTGCCACGCTGCTACTGGTGACTGTTGCAGTTCTCCTTTGGTGTAACTGAATAAACTGAAGCGCTCAAAGACTCTCCCCACACACACGCACACACACACACACGCACACACACACACACACACACACATGCACACACACGCACGCACACACTGACTGTCAGCAGATCTACGGTTCATTTTATTCGGATAAACTCCAGACTGCAGTTATACAAAAATAATGCACAAATAATCTACGGGTTGTATAATCATCATACAGAAACACTCTGTGTGCAATAATGTGGTGTAAATAAGGGTCAGCTCTCTTAATGAGTTTGACTCCAAAACAATGGACTTGATGTTCTGAAAAATGGGAATAGGAGCTTATTGGTGTTGCAGAGCTCTGGTGAGCGCATGTGTGTGTGTGTGTGTGTGTGTGTGTGTGTGTTAAACTTTCTGTGTGTTTCCATCCAAATGTCCTTGGTTGTGTCCCTGACCAAATACTACCATAGTAAATAGTAGTAAGAACTGTAGTTAAAGCGATATGTGTACACACTAACCACACTAAGGAAAGGAGGCGTGGCCTCTCTGTAAGTCAGTCTAAGGAAAGGAGGTGTGGCCTCTCTGTAAATCAGTCTAAGGAAAGGAGGCGTGGCCTCTCTGTGAGTCAGTATAAGGAAAGGAGGCGTGGCCTCTCTGTGAGTCAGTCTAAGGAAAGTAGGCGTGGCCTCTCTGTAAGTCAGTCTAAGGAAAGGAGGCATGGCCTCTCTGTGAGTCAGTGTAAGGAAAGTAGGCGTGGCCTCTCTGTGAGTCAGTGTAAGGAAAGTAGGCGTGGCCTCTCTGTGAGTCAGTCAAAGGAAAGTAGGTAAGTTTAATCTGTTTTCCGACTCCAGCATTCAGTTATCTGACATGAGACAGTGGAACAATGGGACAGTGAGACAGTGGGAGTGGGACACTGAGAGTCGGACCGTGAGACAATGATAGCGGGACAGTGAGACAGTGGGAGTGAGACAGTGAGTGGGACAGTGGGAAGGGGACAGTGAGAGTGGGACAGTGGGAGTGGGACAGTGAGACAGTGGGAGTGAGACGGTGGGAGTGGGACAGTGAGACAGTGGGAGTGAGACAGTGGGAGGGGGACAGTGAGACAGTGGAAGTGAGACAGTGAGACAGTGCGAGTGAGACAGTGAGACAGTGGGAGGGGGACAGTGAGACAGTGGGAGTGAGACGGTGGGAGTGGGATAGTGAGACATTGGGAGTGAGACAGTGATAGTGAGACAGTGGGAGTGGGACAGTGAGAGTGAGACAGTGAGAGTGGGACAGTGAGACAGTGGAAGTGAGACAGTGGGAGTGAGACGGTGGGAGTGGGACAGTGAGACAGTGGGAGTGAGACAGTGAGAGGGGGACAGTAAGACAGTGAGACAGTGGGAGTGAGACAGTGGGAGTGGGATAGTGAGACATTGGGAGTGAGACAGTGATAGTGAGACAGTGGGAGTGGGACAGTGAGAGTGAGACAGTGAGAGTGGGACAGTGAGACAGTGGAAGTGAGACGGTGGGAGTGGGACAGTGAGACAGTGGAAGTGAGACAGTGAGACAGTGGGAGTGAGACAGTGGGAGTGGGACAGTGAGACAGTGGGAGTGAGACAGTGGGAGGGGGACAGTGAGACAGTGGGAGTGAGACAGTGAGACAGTGGGAGTGAGACGGTGGGAGTGGGACAGTGAGACAGTGGAAGTGAGACAGTGGGAGGGGGACAGTGGGAGTGAGACGGTGGGAGTGGGATAGTGAGACATTGGGAGTGAGACAGTGATAGTGAGACAGTGGGAGTGGGACAGTGAGAGTGAGACAGTGAGAGTGGGACAGTGAGACAGTGGAAGTGAGACGGTGGGAGTGAGACGGTGAGCGTGAGACGGTGAGCGTGAGACAGTGGGAGTGAGACAGTGAGACAGTGGAAGTGAGACGGTGAGCGTGAGACGGTGAGCGTGAGACAGTGGGAGTGGGACAGTGAGACAGTGGGAGTGAGACAGTGAGACAGTGGAAGTGAGACGGTGAGCGTGAGACGGTGAGCGTGAGACAGTGGGAGTGGGACAGTGAGACAGTGGGAGTGAGACAGTGAGACAGTGGAAGTGAGACGGTGAGCGTGAGACGGTGAGCGTGAGACAGTGGGAGTGGGACAGTGAGACAGTGGGAGTGAGACAGTGAGACAGTGGAAGTGAGACGGTGAGCGTGAGACGGTGAGCGTGAGACAGTGGGAGTGGGACAGTGAGACAGTGGGAGTGAGACAGTGAGACAGTGGAAGTGAGACGGTGAGCGTGAGACAGTGGGAGTGAGACGGTGAGCGTGAGACAGTGGGAGTGGGACAGTGGGAGTGGGACAGTGAAGACTCGGCATATGTTATTTTCACACACTTAGCACTGCCTGTAGACGTTTTTCCTGTGTGCGGGGTTGTTGGCTGCAGTGTGCTGCTAGTAATGAACTCCTCATGCTCAGTATTACGTTTCGGTTATATTTATTGGGTTACTCGTGTTGTACGAGAATGCTGAAGCACGCAGCATCACATCAAAACAACTGTACAGCGTATACAGCGTATTGCACTGAACTGTTGGCTGCTTGAGTGCTTGAGATGTACCTTTCGCACTGTGATCGCGTATTAACGTGAGCGTCGCGTTGCTTCGGAAGGAGAGCTACAAACTTTTATATGCATTATCTTTTGTTTGACTGCACTTGAGAAGCCCTTGTCTTTCATTTCAGGCTCTGTGCAAATTCAAAAACCAGGCTGAAGGCAAACGCACTTTTGTCTGCTGATTTGTTGCTGATGGAAGGTTTCAGAGCTCTCTCTCTGTCTCTCTCTGTCTCTCTCCCTCTCGGTGGTGTGGACTTCTCCTTGGCTCCTACAGCTTCTTCTTGACCGTCTCTTCCTGAGCTTTTATTGTGGGTCTCCGTGTGTGTGTGTGTGCGCTCGTTCGTCCTTGTGTCTTGTCGACGTCCGATAGTAAGTAACATATACTTTGGTATTTTTTTCCAGGTGCTGGAAAACCCGTTTTACCTTTCAGAGCGGTTTGCCGAGGTGGACGAGGAGACTTGTGCTCCGGTGTCGATTTTTGTCGATCAAACTCCTCCAGATTCCCCCCTCACCCCTCTGCTCTCCCGTGACTCGTTTGCTTTCGATCTCTCCCTTGTCCCTTCGGCCGACTCCCTGCCAGTCGGACAACCCCCCCTGCAGCAGCAGCAGCAAGAAAGTTCGCCGCTGCTCGACACCACCACCATTACTCCATCAGAACCGACGCCAACACCTCCAACATCTCCAACCTCATCGGCCTCTCCTTCAGCTTCAGTAGAGCTAATCAGCGGTCTGAATTAATCTGATATAAGAACGCTGAAGGAGAGGTCTGACCGAAACCTTTGCACCGGCTGATGTTTGGGGTCCGAAGGCTGCTTCTTTTGTTTGACGACATAGTAAACGCTAGACGCCAAACAGTGTTATCTGAACCATTCCATTAACGCTCTGCTCTTCCAGGGAATATTCCAGCTGTTTGGCGTAACAAATACCTTCGATAAATCAGCGTTAAATACCTAGCTGGCGCAAGAACGTTTTCCAAGTCGCCCGTATGTGTGGTATGGTATACCAAGCGCGTACTAATGAGTACGTTAGATCGTCATAGCAACCACGAACGCTCCGTTGCAGCCGCCGAGTGCTTGGCTGGCTAGCATCGATTGTGTGTTCACAGCAGCGTAACCACGGAGAGGCTGGGCTCTTCCTCGCTTCACTATGAATGGAACCTGCGTTAGCCCCCGAGCACCAACGGATCCGATTGCCTCTGATATGCTACTTGACAGATCGAGTCCATTAGCCACAAGATCTCAACCCAGTGAAATCTAGTTTGCTCGTTCGAGATCGCTTCCCAAGACGTTTAACCTTTTCTGTTATGCCTTGTAGCGGCACATTTATCAGATCAGTGAACAGACCAGGTATATAGCGTTGTGCGTTGCAGCTGATCCTCGGCGATCCGTTTGTTTCTTTCACTCCAGGTTCTAACCCTCTTTTTTACTCTCACGTCTCAAGTTTTTCAAGTGTTTACACTGGCTGTAGTGTGTGCGTATGCTACTGATTAAACACCTGCAGTGAAAAGCTGAGTCATATATTACACAGTACGTCACGTTAGTATTCCACCATAAACACACACACACACACACCAATCTGAAAAGGTATTTTGTTTTCATAAAACTGGCCCTGAGTGTTCATGTCCAGTATACAATGTTGTATTTATACAATCAAGACATTCTTTCCAGGTAACATCTCCGATACAGACCGGTCTGCGCTCCCAGCAGAGCGTCCGTCAGGATGAATAGTGTTGAAATGAGATATTTTGCCTCCTCATAACTCACGTTATCACTCCGTGTCACCGTTTCTTCTTCTCTATGGTTTATCAGTATAGGCCTTAAACTATTTTATGGTTGTTGCCATGGTTACATAGCGTCGGTTACATTGTGCAGCCAATCGGCGCTTATTTATCTTGTCCGTGGTTACACACCAGTGTTTTTTTTTTTAAATAAAGAATAATCTTTATTGGCTTGATTCAATAGATCTAGAACTGTATTTCAATATAAACGTGCTCAGCTTGCTTAGTTGTATACATATATATGTATATATATATATATATATATATATATATATATATATATATATATATATATATATATATATATATATATACATATATATACATATATATATATATGTGTGTGTGTGTGGTGATCATATATAACATTCAGCTAATGCTAAATACACCTGTTTACTCAACCTGTAACACAAGCATGGAGTGTTATTTAGTGTCATTTTATTTTACTCGTGTTAGTGGTGTTTTATTTTTGCATTGTATAAACTTATTATATGTCCATGTTATATTTCTTTCGTTTTTTTCCCCCATTTTGTTAACCTTCTTACCACATTTCATTTATATATGTATTCATCCGTTGTTTGTTCAACATGTTTTAATCTCACTAATAAACGAACCAACGGCATTTCATGCTCCGCATGAATGTGTCATGTGTGACCGCAGTGGATGTGTTTTCATTCAGTACGGGACTTCCGTAATAACGTTTTCCTCAGTAACGCCTCACGGTACGTTATGTTATGTTATTAGGCGTTTCTATGATCGCAGTGCGTTCAGTACGTTGTTAACGGCGTGTATAAGACGGGTTTATATGAACGGACCAAGGTGATGATAAGAGCAGACTGGGAATGTATAAAACGCTATTAAACCGCGACGGCGTACAAATGAGCTTCGAAATGAATCTAACCGGAGTCTCATGTCTCGCCGATTTACAGTGCTGCACAAACGGTCCTAGTTGTAATTATCACACGAGCAAATTAATTGAGCAAGATGGCTTCCACACTCATTATTCAGCAGCACACAGAATAGCATTTGATCCAGAGCGTCCTCTTATTAACACTTTGCTTAACGACGCCGATGAGACACCAAACAGAGGTTAAAATAAATCGTAGCGCGTTGTCTATTTTCCCACACTTTTTTTATTTTGGTATTGCGAAATCATCGAATGAATAAAATAACCCAGAATGTGTGCGACGCGCTCTCCTGGAAATAAAGACGTGGACATGATTCGAAGGATAAGCAGACCGAGCGGTCAGCTGTTTCACATACGGAGAAATGTTGGGTCGTACTTATATCCAGATTTAATCCTGCTCCGCTCAGACGCAGTCTCTCTGATTAAGATGGCATGTCTTAAAAACGTTTCATGGACTTCATATACAAAGTGCGTATACAAACTATTCACCTATCAGCGATGTTTCCTGATGACCATATTCGTATATGCGCTCGTCTTTCCAACAGCTAACTTTCGGCTTGTTCCTTATACAGCTCTCCTTTCCCTTCCACCTTCTCCATCTTACTTTCAGGTTTTGGAAAACTACAATAAGGGCAAGACGGCTCTTCTGTCTGCTGCTAAAATCATGGTTAGCCCGACGGAAGTGGACCTGAACGCTGAGACCTACTTCCACGGAGTCTCCAACTCCCACGAGCCCACGCCACAAACCCAACACCGCAGAAACAGCAGCGTCCGGTGAGCTCTGCTAGTGCACCTACAGGCGTGTACACTCGAACGTATACCTCAATCAAACCGAATCAGTTTCGTTATCATCATAATCAGACTGTGAACAATTAAAGTGTCATATAATTAACTCGGGATAAATAAATCCTGGAGTTCATTAAAGAACTAACAGCGTTATGAAGACCAAGGGGCTATCAAAAGAAGTCCGGGACAAAGTTCTGGAAAACGATCAATTATGGTTTGGTTATAAAATAATATAGGGGAAAAAATACAGCTCGGCTTAGAGGAGCCCATCAATCAAAAGACAATGACTGGGTAAAGAGGGGATTAGTCAGAGAACCAGATGGTGCCACCACCACCATGCTTCACTGTATGGATGGCATTCTTGGGATGATATCCAGGTGTCCTGTGAGTCCTGTGAGGGAGTTTATTTTTCCTTGCCACTGTTCTGGGATCTAAATTCATATACAGATTGGTTTAGAAGCTGGTTAATGACGACGTCCTTTGTTAAAAGCGCTAAAGACAATTGTATAGAATTACCCTATTACCCTATCAATACCCTTCATCAGTGTCAGGTTCTGTCCAGGGCAACGCTGTAAACGTGATATTTTTGCTTGGTGTTTGGTTTCCGCAGTAACGCCGAGTATTTAAACACCCCAGCATGGTACACTCACACCGTCTCAGTGTCACCGCTCTGAGGATTATCCATCACCCTACTAATTATCTGCTGTGGGGTTTTTTTTACACCCTGACAATACTGAACTGCAGTAAGCAGTTACCTACCTACATCCAACTCCAGAATTATTGGTACCCTTGGTCAAGATCAGTAAAAACAGATTATGGAAAGAAAAAAAGTCTTGGAGGGTAATTTGTTGAAACAAAACCACATGGCACAATTGCTGGCACTTGCAAAAATGTGTACGGACAAAATGTAACTGGAGCATCTTCCCATTCATATTTTACTTGTCTATGAGTTTTATGAACTCTCAAACAGTCATCCATGACTTCTTGTTTCACTGGGAAATAAATACGAGCTGACCCAGAGGTCAAATTCTCGTTCAATAACACGTGGAGTGAAATGAAGTAAAAGTCTGTTGACCTTCATAAATCAGACAATGGCTATATATATAAAAAAAAACTTAAAAAAAAAATATCCGTATTCACTTTAAAGGCACAGTGAACAGGATGGTTATAGAGGCAAGTGTTTCTCCAAGGATCAGAGTTGGAGATTGGCTGAAACTGGTGGGTCACCATGTCTCAACATCTACAATCAATCCTCAATCTCCATGCCAACAAACTATTCACAAGTCATGCCAAAAGGAAGCCTTGTCTTACATCTAATCACAATTGTAAGCACCTGGGCTTTTCTAGATGCTACTAGGACTTTGACTGGAATCTGGGTTCTGTGATCAGATGAGATAAAATAATGGGTTTTTTGGGCAAATATTCAGGGTGAATTTGGCATAAATAAGACGGTTATACCGAGGGAAAAAAACAACCCCCAAAAAAATCCTCACTGTTAAGGATGGTGGAGGTTATGTGGTGCTGTGACTTTGTGTTTTTCCTACAAAGGCCCGGGGAACCTTGTTAGGATTTACGACCCGAGAGCATTTCTGTATTAAAGAGTCCATTCCTATTATGTTGGGAGGGAGGTTGCTCAAAGTAGTAAGTGCAGTGGTGCCAATGTTGATGATGATGATGATGAGTCTTTATTGGTCACATGTAAATTACAGCACAGTGAAATTCTTTTTTCTTCACGTCAGGAAGTTGGGGTCAGAGCGCAGGGTCAGCCATGATACGGCACCCCTGAAGCAGAGAGGGTTAAGGGCCTTGCCCAAGGACCCAACAGCAGCAGCTTGGCAGTGCTGGGGCTTGAACCCCCTTAACCGTCAAGCCACCACCGCAAAACACATGTGGCTTGTTAAAAAAAAACCAATACATTACTTGATAAGAAGATTGTTTAAATTTACACCAAGGGTGCCAATAAATATGGAGCTGACTGTATATGCCTGTATATTGAACTGGCTGGAATAAAACCCATTTCTGATGTTGGTTATGTAGTATACGATGTAGCGTAACGTAGTACGAAGTATACATGATTTATTGAGATTTCACTGGTGCACAAAGCTAGAGGAGTTTATAATGTTCTATTTATTTGGATTTAGGGAAATTAGGCCTAATGTGAACACATGATCTGTCTCATCTTAACCATGGGCCCTGTCCTCTCTCACTCATGCACACTACAGAGGAACCACGTATGGTACTATCCAGTTTCCCCCTCGGCCCCTGATATATACTGATATAGAAGCACAGCGTAGATTAAGTCCTTTCGCATTAACTTTAACCCGCATTTCCCTTTTCCTCCCTCTACCTTCTTGGCCGTGTGTTTTTCCATGCGTCTTAATTTCTTTCCATCTTCTTCACCAATGTCTTTTAATTCAACCTTTTTTTTTTTTTTGCTTTCTTTATCCCTCGTATTCCTTCCCCATCTCATCCCAATCACCTTTACATTATACCATTGTCCTTTTCCGTTATACTTTGATACTCTGTTGATTTTCAAACTTTTCTATATTTTTCTATATGTTTCTATATAACTATGACTTCCCCCCCACCCCCCCCACCCCCACCTTTTGTCCCCTTCATCCTCTTCCGTAGCTCCTGCGCTCGCTCCGAGATCTCTCTGGATGGTTTTTCGGAGTGCCCTCCTCCAGCTGTGCCTGTGGTGCTGATGGGTGCGCGTGAGCGTTTGGCCCTGGAGCTGCGGGAGCGAAAGGCGCCGCTGGCTGTGATGGAAAGCCTTTCGGATGTCGACTCTGTCTACAGCATGGACTCTCGGCGCTCCTCGGCTGCTTTCAGAGGCTCGCCGTGTCTTGGGACGCTCCCTTTCCCCCTTGACGCCCCGATTCCTGAGGAGAATCCATCCCTGAGTTCACGTACCGAGCTGATTCAGGCCTCACCTGAGCGAGAACTTATGGGCCAAACCGGGCCCTGCTGCCCCACACCACCAGAACACGCTTTACCTCCCAATCAAAGCCACAGCCTCTCTCCGGAACTTGTGGTACCTTCTAATCAAGGCCGTTCCCTCTCTCAAACCAACCGTGGTGGCCATTTTCCTCGGTTTACGCCAAAACATATCGGTGAGGGTCAGCCAGGCCAGCAAAAGGCACTCTTGCGCACTAAATCAGAGACTTTTGAAGTGTTTCAGAGGTCTAACAGCAAGGACTTAAGTCCTGTGGCCCCCTGGACTGGCATTATACGGGAGGAATGCAGTGAGAATCCAAAAAATGAAGGTGTGAAGAAAGAGGAGAAGGGTACAAAAGCGGTCAGAGTGGCACCACTGTCCAATGGGAACACCAGTCAGGCAGTGCTGGAATTTGCTCAGTATCTAGATTCCCTCTTCAAGCTAGACGGAAGCGACTCTCTGCCTCCGGACAATTCTGACGCTGAATCCGAATCGGGACGGGGCTCTTCGGTTCAGACGGAAGAACAGCGCATGGAGGACTTGGACAGCGAGCAGCAGCTACTGGCCAGAGCCACGCTCGAGCCCAATCTCGTCCCCAAGCCTCCTCGAACCTTCGCCGGGTCCGCTGAACCCTCATCCGGCATCTCTCTCTCTCCATCGTTCCCTTTATCCTCGTCCGGAGAGATGAACGACCTCTCACCCGGCAATCACGCCGTGCTACGGACTTCCTCTGCTTCTCCTTACGCCGAAGAAAACACGTTATCATCCATAGTGTAGTGAGACGTGGACTTCAGGAAATAAGCTTGTTTTTTTTTTTGTTTTTTTTTGGTGTCTGTATATTTCACGTCCCGGTTTTTCCCTCTTTAGCTCCTTCCCAACCTGTAAGTGGTGGCATGGGGGAATTTTATCTTCGCTTTAAAAAGATGCATGCGTAGCAACCTGTTCAAGACGCCCAGGCCGAGAGCGTGGACTCGCCGGAAGCGTTTCTGAAAACCTCATTTTGTACCATCCTTGGACGTTTATACACTGAACGTGGCCAACGCTCGCTGGTACGACAGCGGATTTACCGAGATCAAGGAGACGACGTCGTGTTGTAACGGAAGAAGCTTCACACAAAAATAACCCTCATCGAGTCCGACCTTATGTTTACATTTACGTTAACGATGCGTGTATAAAGATTTGCTGGTTCGGACAGCGGAAAGGCGATGGGCGGATCCAGACTTCCGTAGAGGTTTGCCGATTGAGTGACATTTCCTCAGGTCTTTTAAGAACGGAGATGTAACACTTTTCAGAATTGAAGGCTGCGTGGCGTGTTTTATTGAGCATGTGCGACACTCAAGATCATGCCCTTTGGAGTGTAGGGGCCTTTTTTTATTATTATTATTTACAATTACGTTTTTGGTGTGCATGAGAAAATAACGAATGCTTATTTATAACTTTTTGACTTTTTGTTGTTGTTGTCAATATTACCCTGCCAAATATGTGCAAGAAATGACCTTGGAACAAAAAAATATATATATACATGGATTTATTGGTATTTTTTTCCCCCACATATATTTTGCCATTTAAATCCACTGACATGGGGCATGTACACCAATCACAACGTTACAGATTTTTTTTTCTATTTCAGGAGTCACAATTCAAGAACACGTAGCAGTAACTGGTCTTTTTAGGGACGCTCTCTCTCTCACACACATATCTGCATTTTTATCATTTCTACTACTGTTGCTATGACTATATTACATTTCTCGGTGGTTTAACTTTATGATGAATATTTTAGTAACTGTTACAGTGTGACTTGCCTTTTTCTATTTTTTCTGAATTAAGTGTTTTTCAGTTGTTGTTTTTTTTTCTTTCTTTCTTAAAATAGCAAGAGTTCATCTCGTGTCTGTAGGAAAAGTACAGCAGTGGGACACACACCGGGTGCTGAAATACTCACACGTGTTAGTCCTAGGTCGTTGACGGAGTGCACTGAAATGACTGTTCCTGCAGTGCTAAACATTCTGGAAAGAAGTAAAGTTAAATATGATCAGAAAACAGAATTATGGGATTGCCTGGTTTGAGGATGACGCCTGATTCAACCTTATCTCCAGAGCACAGACATGCTGCCTGAAAATCCTGCCTACCTGTGCATGCTTTCTGCAATGACCCTGATAACCATAATTGTGCACTTTGAACATCAGTAGTCATTGTATAACCATCTGGCAGCATATGCCTAGCAATTACAACCTGTACCTTAAAGGTCAGGACAGTTTCCCCTTCCCTCAGTGATACAGATTTCACAGTGATGATACTGAACAAATTCTCACCTCTGCCCAGTTCGTCCGTGCCCTCAGGGTCCACTGCTGTACCCCCCCTCCCCCGCCCCCCACAAGTGATTGTGAATAGCTGTCTTTTTTCCCCCACGTGATTATTTTATGCCAGTAAGTAAATCCCATCTCGTTTTTTCCAGTCTAAACTAAATAAACAATTAAAGTAAATACTTGACTTGGGGAGATCATAAAGAAAAATGGCTGTGTCTTGTACCATAGTGATGACTTTATCTGAAATCTATAGCTATATGGAGTGTATATATATATATTATAAATAGCGGTTTGGGGGAGGGGGTGGATTTTATCTGTGCGTATATGCTGATTTATTAAAAGAATCAGTAATAGTAGCCACTGATCTTCATGAAGATACGCATTTCTTTTTATTGTTGCCAGATAACTCTTGCCAGTCCTTACTTTTCATCATGAATGAGAATGTATTAAAAACCTGCCTGCACACACACACACACACACACACACACACACACACAAAGTACCTTGCCTGTAAAAGAATAAAACGATACAGATTTCAGACATTTTTTTGCTGTCTTGCTCTCTTATTAATTTGTTCATTCATTCTTTGTTTTTTTTTTTACTCGCCATCTTCCCATAGTGCACCTGGTGCCATTTCTTCCCCAGCTAAGCAACACACACACACACCCGTCCTCCACATGATGTAAAAGAAAACGTGATTCATCAGACCAGACCACCTTCTTCCATTACTCCATGGTCCAGATCTGATGCTCACGTGCCCATTGTAGGAGATTTCGGTGGTGTACAGGGGTCAGCATGGACACTCTGACCTCTCTGCTCCAGCAAGCTGTGATGCTCTGTGTTGTCTGTCTCCTTTCTATCAGAGCCAGCATTAACTTTTTCAGCAATTTGTGCTACAGAAGCTCTTCTGTGGGACTGGACCAGATGGGCTAGCCTTCGCTTAACACGTGGATCAGTGAGCCTTGGGAGTCCATGACCCTGTCGCTGGTTCACTAATTGACCTTCATTGTTCCACTGTTGGTAGGTAACCACTGCATACTGGGAACACCCCACAACACCTGCTGTTCTGGAGAACCTCTGACCCAGCTGTCTAACCATCACAAGTTGGCCCTTGTCAAAGTCGCTAAGATCCTTACACTTGCCCATTTTTCCTGCTTCCAACACGTCAACTTTGAGAACTGACTGTTCATCTGCTGCCTAATAAATATATCCCACCCCTGACAGGTACCACTGTAATGAGATAATCAGCATTATTCATGTCACCTGTCAGTGGTTTTAATGTTACGTCTTATCGGTGTATATACACACAGTATATAGTTCAGGTGTTTCAGCCACACCCACTCCTCACAGGTGCATACAATCAAGCACACAGCCACACAATCTCCACAGACAAACCGTGGCAGTAGAGTGGGCCGTGCTGAAGAGCTCAAGTCATTTCACAAACTGACCTGTGGCAAAGATGACACCTTATAGTCACCGGACTTTAGACGTGGCACTGCCACGGTCAACTGTAAGCGCTAGTATCGTGAAACGGAAGCGTCTAGGAGAAAGCCACAATATTTAAACTGCCTCTGGAAGCAACATCAGCATGACGCTTGTACTGGACGTCAATGAAATGGGTTTCCGTGGGCAAGCAGCGTTATGGAATCATCATCTTCAGCAAAAATAAAAACTTCCGAATCTCAAGGCTTTTGATGCCAAAAAAAAGAAATGACACTTTATTACCATAAGAACAAGAGCCGTGTCACCCCACCCATGAAGCTTGGCAATAATAGTGGATACACTGTAAGGAAAAACGAATTCCAAGCAATCAAAAAGATACAAACTGCGAGCGAGAAATGTGTGCTTGTTGGTTTCCAACAAGCTGGAGCTACGCCAATTTGTCCTGGATTCATCTTCATGAATATTCACTTATTGTTTTCTGATTAATTAAATATTCTGTGTACTATTACAACACAATCATGTTTAAATGCTGATTTAATCTTAAGTCAGTCTCTCTTCCTGACTGAAACACATTTCAAAGCCGTTATCAGGGCTCTGATGGATCGAAACAATTCTTAGCACTGATTATTTTACCTCTTGATTGGACCTGATAGATTACATACTGATCATATTTAATCACAGTCTGATCAAAGAAATTCTGTAGTAACTGCACGCAAGCCTAAGAGCACTGTGTGCGCAGTGGCGAGTGAGCGTGAGCTGGTGTAAAGCGCCGCCACCGGACTCTGGAGCAGTGGAAATGTGTTCTCTGGAGTGATGAATTACGCTGGTAGTATGATGGATGAATCTAGATTTGGTGGATGCCAGGGGAACGCTACCTACCCGACTGCATAGTGCCAACAGTAAAGAGTGGTGGAGGAGGTAAAATAATGATCTGGGGCTGTTCCTCAGGGTTTGGGCTTAGTTCCAGTCAAAGGTAAGAAATGTTCATGTTAATGCAAATGCTAAGACATGTTAAACAATCTGTATTCTATGAACTTTGTGGCAACAGATTTGGGATGACCCTTTCCTGTTCCAGTATGACAACGCCCCTGCGCACAAAGCGACGTCCATAAAGACACGGTCTGACGAGCTGAACACCAGGAACGTCGACTGTGAGCCAGGCCTTCTCGTCTCACTAACGACCGAATGGGCAGAAATTCCCACAAACGCACGCCGCTATCGCGTAGAAAGCCTTCAGAGAAAAGCTCGTGTTTGACACTGACACAAGGTGTGAAGTTAAGGTGTCCACATGCTTTCGGCCATGTTAGTGTGGAACACCCTATAATATTTATAATTATAAATTATACAGTAATTATAATAGTTACTGTATGTGAGAGTTTGTCACTGTTTACAGGTAGTTTGAGTGAGACAAATCAATCTGTATCCACTTAAAATAATATTAAATCTTCATACACAATGACATTCTTAATTGTCATTTTACAAAAAAAAAAAGTTTAGTTTTAATAAGCTTGGCATAGCGTTAGCGTTTTTGTTTGTTGTTTTTTTTTTTTTTTTCTCCACCCGTAATCCGAAAAACCGCTCTTCCTGAACTACGTCATATTCATGAGCAGCCCGTATGAGTGCCTGCAATCCCATTAGCTAATATCCTTGTGAACTCAGCCAATCACAGCGCAGGAGCCCCGAACACTCTCAGCCAATCATAACATTGTCGGGAGGAATGCGGGTGACGGAAAAGCGCCGCGTCCTGAACCACTTTCTACTGAACGTGTAATGAAGTGCACTAGCGGTAGCATTAAGGACTATGCAGTGCGCTTCTGTAGGGGAGAAGGGAGCCGTTTGGGATTTGACCAAAATAACGCCTAGGAGAAGTGGGGAGGCTTTACCGTTAGCTAGCCCTGCTAATGCGGCTGCTTTAGTTCTTAGCCTGTAGCAGCTAGAGCTAACATCATTGGAGATTGTTGTTTGTTTAATCCACTTTGTTTAAAATAAATAAATAAAAATAACACGCCAAGTAATGGACTCGGACGAGGGTTATAACTATGAGTTCGACGACGAGGAGGAGGAATGCAGCGAGGACAGCGCGGAGGAGGAAGCCGACGACGATGCGCTGGACCTCGGCGAAGTGGAGCTGGTGGAGCCGGTGGTAGCCGGAGGAGAGCGGGACGGGTGCGAGGAGACCGGCAGCGGCGGCGGCCTCGGGGCCGGACGGGACGAAGAGGATTACCGATACGAAGTGTTAACCGCCGAGCAAATCCTCCAGCACATGGTGGAGTGCATCAGGGAGGTGAACGAGGTTATTCAGGTAGCTGGAACACACACACAGTCCATCCGTGTACTAATAATAATAAACAACAACAACAACAATAATAATAATAATAATCTCAATACTACTACTATTAATAATAATAGTGTAGCGTCACGGCCCCTGTTAGCAGCCCGCTGTCTCGGGTTTAGCTTAGCTTCTCTTATCACAGCATTCGGTTCTCATTTCCTACACTGAGCTCACTGCTGTGTAAAATTAAATAAATAATAATAATAAAATCTAAACGAAATAAAGTTTGAAACTTACTGGTAGGAACACATTGCAGTTTGTGTGTGTTATTACTGCTTGTGGCACTCTGCCAAAAAGTTTCAAGAAGTGTCGGAATGAAATCCGCGTTTTACGACAGCCAGGCGGCGGCTCGGTCACTGCCGAGATCAACAACACAGGAAAGAACAAACTTTACATAAAAACATCAGCATGGAGGAGTCTGGACACGAGCGTAGCTCATAAGGAGGGGGTTACAGGGCTAAAAACACACACACACAAAAGGAGGGAGTGGGGTCTTTTAAATAAATAGTGAATACTTTTGATAAACTTCTTATAACTGTAACGTGAATACATCCAGGATAAAGATTTGGTTCAGTAGTAGTAACCCAATGCTTTTGGATAATATTATAATAAAATAACATCGTACGGGTTTATTATACCTCTATTAGTGTAAAGTTTGTTGTTGTTTACAATCAGGCCGCACATTGCGAAATGCAAATCACCAACGACAACATTCAGTTATAATAAGTGGAGCATTTTTTATACACGTGGTAGCTCAAAGTGTTGCACAATCATGTAGTAACAGATAAACTAAAAATAATTGACAGAATGCACGGGGGGGAAGAAAAATAAAAAAAGAAAAGATAAACTTGAGTGTATAGAATAAAAATGTGATGTTTATAATTGTATAAAAGAATTCAACGTCAAATTTTATAGCTTTCATTTCATATACCCAACGTAATATATAATATAATAAATCTCTGAGAGTCTTTATGACTTCTTTTTCCTGATTTATTGACATTTTAATTTACCACTAATCCCCTGTGTGAGAACACCTATCATGCTAGCTTACTAGCCTAGCATCCTCCCAGTGACTAATAATAATAATAACTTGGCGGAATTTTCTCCTTTTTTTTTTTTTTTTTTTTTTTTTTTTTTTGGAGAGATTGTGTAAATAATAATAATAATAATATTTTTTTGAAGGCACACCATGTGGCCGTGTTTTTTATTTAATGAACATAATTTCAGTGTTTGTTGATGCTTCTTGTTAGTGTTGAGCTAGGAAGCTAGTTTACCTCAGGAGGCTAAAGTTAAGCTAATAAAACTCACCTGACTTAGACATGCTCTTGTCTGCTGACATTCCTCTTTAATATTGTGATTTATTTATTTAAGTGATTTATTTAAGTTTCAGTTTCGTGTTTTCGTCACTTTCTGGTCCTGGCATGGATTAGCATTAGCGTTGTGTGATGTAGCTTTTAGCTAGCGAACCTCTGAAGCTTTCCCTGGCAACCGATACAAGTTCACTCTTCTACAGAGTACACGAATAAACACAATTAAATAAATAAATAAGTGTTCTTATTGATAATCAATTATATTTCATCGTGATATCCAGCGTGGTTAATTATTCATTGGTGTTAAATCTTCCTTTTTGTTGTATTTGTTTGGTTTTATTTGACTTGTTGTGGGTTTAACATGTCCACCAGATTCATACAGTTTATTTTTTAACCATAAGGTCATGTTTCAGTCTCTTTTGTACATTTTCTCATCAGGAATCACAGAGTCTGTTCTGGATGTAACCTCAGGTTCTTGTTCCTGGCTGACAGGACGGGAACGCGGCGTGGTCTGAGCTGCTTTTCTGCTCACCACGGTTGTAAAGAATATTTTAGTTACTGTCTTCAGTACTTGAGCTTGAAACACCTGACGTGTGGGGCGTATGTTCTCGAAATACAACTTGTAAAGGCTGATTACGATACAGGTGCACTCTTATTTGATAGTCTCAAATCCGTTACTTCGTGCCTGTTCTCTGGCTGCTCAGTGACTCGGGCTGGCTTAAAAAACAATATAGCTTTTTATACTCTGTATATTCGTGCGACTGCTGAAAACACACGAAACGTGTGATTTGGGACGCGAACGAGCATTCTTCTGTAGCTGTGAGGTGCGAAACTGAGCCGAAGGACAGAGCTACATGTTCTGGAGATTCAGACTGATGACCAAAAAAAACAGAAAACAAACGGTGGCTGTGACGCACAAAATGTTTTAAACCAGCTGCCATGTGAATCTGTCTAGCATTAGAACATGTTGTCTGTTCATCCCTGAAGTTTATTTATTTATTAGTAAGGCTTATGATGTGTTCAAGTGTGACGAGCTTTGATGATTAAGCTTCTTGTCTGTTACTGTGTTGTGTGTTTATTGCAGAACCCAGCGACTATAACCAGAATAATGCTCAGTCACTTCAACTGGGACAAAGAGAAGCTCATGGAGAGGCAAGTGTTCTCCTCTTCAACTTTTTTTTGTGTGTGTGTGTCTGGAGAATTTTAGCAAATGGAGGCAGGACTCAAGTGTAAAGGGTGAAGGAGGGAAAGAGATCACAGGATCGGACAGGAAATGGAGGAAAAAAGCGTTAACAGCAAGACAACCAGCGGATAGTTAGTTACTTTGATTGAAAACACCTTGGTGGAAAGGTCGTGTTTTATCCCTCTGACTTATGACTACTTCTCCTCAGGTACTTTGACGGGAATCTGGATAAATTATTCTCGGAGTGCCATGTGATCAACCCCAGTAAGAAGGCGAGGACGAGACCGATGAGCACACGTTCGTCTAATCAGGACATGCATTGCCAGATCTGCTACCTGAACTATCCCACTTCGGTCAGTAATCTACCTCAGGCATGATGTTTCTGGGGTGACCGCATCTGGAGCGTTTCCACTTTTTGACCCGTTGCTACTGTGATATAAGAGAGACGCCTCAGAACAGTGCTTTTCTGCTTTCTCGGCTAAATTCGGATTTAAAGTCACGCCTCATGCGACGCTGCCACCACCATGCTTCACTGTGTGGATGTTGTTCTCAGTCTCCGAGACAGTGTTTGGTTTCCATCAAAATTCTGTGCCCAAAAAATCCCACAAAGAATGTTTTTTCCCCACTCCAGCAATGCTTTGCTTTTTCAGAACATGATTCATAAATGTCATGTAATTTATTAATTTATTTACCCCCCCTCCCAGTATTTCACAGGTCTGGAGTGTGGACACAAATTCTGCATGCAGTGCTGGGGGGATTACCTGACCACCAAAATTATAGAAGAGGGGATGGGTCAGGCAAGTTTCACTAAAGATCCTGTGACTAGATTAGACTGATTACAGCTCACTGTGTAGAGAAACTGCAGTTTAATGGAATATATGTTTAAGATAATGACACTCAGTTCTTATTAAATAGTCATGCTGCCAGTTACTAATATTAATCATGAATACTGCTATTCTTTTAGACATGCAGCCCTAGATATACAGCATTCAGATTTCCTAGTCAGACAGTCAGCTCATTATACACTGATATTGTCATATTACAGGTGCACATTATGTTGTGTGTTTCTATTTTGTCCCCCCACAGACCATCTCATGTCCTGCTCACAACTGTGATATTTTGGTTGATGACAACACTGTAATGTGAGTTGCAATTTAATGCAATTGATTTGATTTCGTTAATCATACATTACCAGTAGTTGAACTGGGTGTGTGTGTGGGGGTGTGTGTGTCTTGCAGGCGGTTGATCACCGACTCAAAAGTGAAGCTGAAGTACCAACATTTAATCACGAATAGTTTCGTAGAGGTAAGAGTCCTGACGATACACCCTATATGACCCTGGTCAGTCACATGATCTTGTCATCTAACACACACTACCTGTATTTATTTGGTGCTTAGGTTAGGCAGTTGGCCAATGTGAGTCAAACATACCAAGTGGTAGTCGGTTCACAAACTGCATCTTATCTAAAGGGAAGCGTGGTGAAGCAGCCAGGGATACATGTTGGTCCCGTGGGGTTTCCTCAAGGTTCTCTGGTTTCCTCCTACCCCCACCCCCCCAAATAAAACATGGTGGTAGGTGTATTGGGGATGATAAATTGCCCCTAGCCATGAAGGAGTGTGTGTGTGTGTTTGTGTGGTGCCCTGTGATTGACCAGCGTTCCATACCCACTGAACATTTTTACCTAACTAGCTGGACACCTAGTCCAGATGATATTGTTTATTTAACTTGTCTATTAGTGTAGCATCCGTCCATAGCCTACTGTGGTTCATATTTGGATAGATAAACAGGGAAACTGGGAACAGGCATATCTAGACCTAGTTCTTTACTCCGTTTCAGTGACGGACGACTGTAGACTGATGTTGTTTCTGCTCTCTTCCCGCAGTGCAATAGACTTTTAAAATGGTGTCCGGCTCCTGACTGCCATCATGTGGTTAAGGTCCAGTATCCAGATGCCAAGCCAGTGCGCTGCAATTGCGGGAGACAGTTCTGGTAAAAAAAAAAAAAAAACAAAACCCTCTGGTTTGATCTGACAGATTGAACACGTTGTATAATTAGGGAACCGACATGAGGGTTCGTAGAGGGTTCCCTCATGTTTGTGGACCGGCTATGTCGCTCTAAAATAACTTCACGTTTAGTAATCAGGCCGACTGCTTTCACTGTCTTCCGGATGCTGGCTAACCAATTAAATGCTTGTTTTTATCTACTCAGCTTCAACTGTGGAGAGAACTGGCATGACCCGGTGAAGTGTAAGGTGTGTGTTCACGTCGATAGCATTACTGCGCACGAAATGTCGTCCAAAGCTAAAGAATGCACTTTTGGTATTTCGTGCTTGTCTTTTTATTTGCCCTCTTCCCCACTAGTGGTTGAGGAAGTGGATTAAGAAATGTGACGATGACAGCGAAACGTCGAACTGGATTGCAGCAAATACCAAGGTACGACAGATTAGGAAGCGAAATGGCATATCCACGTCACGCAGCATACATCGATTAGCTTAGGAATGCTTTGTAATGTCCTTGAAAAATCAGTCGTGTGTGTGTGTGTGTGTGTGTGTGTGTGTGTATGTGTGTGTAAATGTATAATTAGGAGTGTCCCAAGTGCCATGTGACCATCGAAAAGGACGGCGGTTGTAACCACATGGTTTGCCGTAACCAGAACTGTAAGGCGGAGTTCTGTTGGGTGTGTTTGGGTCCTTGGGAGCCTCATGGGTCGGCCTGGTGAGTGCACTTCACCCAAATTACTATACAACTAATAAACGGGTAGGTATGGTAGGGGTGTAATGAGCTCTGGATCGCGAAGACTGACACGGGTTATATGCTATACAGTTACGCAACCACGTTCTACCCGGTAAAAACGACACCAGGCCCTGTGGCGCTGTAATCCACAGTGTCTGAGAACGAGGTCGCTGAATACGGAAATTTTAGCCCACTTTGGAGCTCTATTTTCGGTTAAAATGACACACCACTCATTTAAAAAATTCTTCTTAAATTGAAGATATGGTGAGCCCTTAGTACATTTTGTTTCCAGTATTAAATCTCTGTTTGTAGCTATTTTAATTTATTTAGTTGTATGCATCAAAAATGCACATTGTTTATAATTCAGAAATAATTTTTTTAAAAATTCCGTTCGGAATCTCCTGAGGATCGAACCGAATCGACTCTTCGTGACCAGAGTGTATTGTTACACCCCTGCTGAATGGCGTTGCACTCTCTCACAACAGCAGCCTTGTGTTCTCCAGGTACAACTGCAATCGCTACAATGAAGACGACGCGAAGGCAGCCCGAGACGCCCAGGAGGTAGTGTACAATATTTACGATGAAAATGATGGTGATTAACATGCGGTCTAATAATAGTTTACAGAATACTATTGTGGGACATGGATAACTGGTGCGACCGTCACGGTCGATGGTGCGATGTGCGGTTTGTGTCTTTTATGTGTTAAAATATCATGGTGATGATGCAGTGTATCGCCCGTCCCTAGGGGCAGGTTCTCCCAAGGTCTGTTTAATCAACTGCTGCAGTGGATGCTTTTAACTCTTTGTAAAAGTTTGTGATTGATTGATTGATTGATTCATTCATTCATTCATTCATTCATTCATTCATTCATTCATTCTAATAAATGCTCAAAGGACCAAATGTATTGTGCAAGCATGCAGTGTAAGGCCTGGTTTATCCTTCTGCAGCAACATATTGGTGAGCGTGTGGCTGGAAGCAGAGGCGTCTACCCTCATACTTCTGAGTAATGTGTCCACTAGGTGGCAGGAAATGAAAAGGGAAATGGTTTCACTGTAGAATGAATGAAATAAGCTGATTAATACCGTCTACTGATGTACACCCCATGGAAATTGTTGGCTTTTGTGAAAATGTGACTGATGTGGGGTTTTGTTTTTTGTTTTTGTAAAAATGACTACAGAATGTGTCATTTGATAGTGTATGAACTTTATTAATAGGCAGTGTTTCAAACAGGATCAAATGCTTTCTTGTCCGAATATGTAAAAATATTCATATTTTTCTCGTGACTGTATATGTGCTGTAGTGTAAATGTGTGTGTGTTTTTGTGCACAGCGTTCCCGTGCAGCACTGCAGCGTTACCTTTTCTACTGCAACCGCTACATGAACCACATGCAGAGCCTGCGCTTCGAGCACAAGCTGTACGCGCAGGTGAAGCAGAAGATGGAGGAGATGCAGCAGCACAACATGTCGTGGATCGAGGTGCAGTTCCTGAAGAAGGCTGTGGATGTGCTGTGCCAGTGCCGGTCCACGCTCATGTTCACCTACGTCTTCGCCTTCTACCTCAAGAAGAACAACCAGTCCATCATTTTCGAGGTGTCTACCTGCGCAGCCTGGATAGGAGAAATGGAGTTAGACTAATTTTATTGTTTTTTGACGAGAGCGTTAAAAGACTTGTACTATTTTTTTTTTTTCATTCGCTCGCCCTTACCAGCCCGATCTCAGGAAACTAAACGCCCTTTTCTCTGTCCTTCAGAACAATCAGGCTGACTTGGAGAATGCTACAGAGGTGCTGTCGGGCTATCTGGAGCGAGACATTTCCCAGGATTCCTTGCAAGATATCAAACAGAAAGTCCAAGACAAGTATAGGTGAGGTGATGGCTGTAATGACGTTTGCCACGTCAACAGTGCTGTTAATAGTAAAAAAAACAAGCAAACTTGTATGCTCCGTATGAGAACCTGTCTCACTCTGTAATCTCTGGTGCAGATACTGCGAGAGTCGACGCCGAGTTCTGCTGCAGCACGTGCACGAGGGCTATGACAAGGACTTATGGGAGTATTTAGAGGACTGAGGAAGATTCCTCCAATCATAAACTCTCTCTCTATGAGGAGGAACCCTCCTCTCCGGCGGCTCCCGAGAAACGCTCTCGGTCGCCTCCAGACATCGTCTACGTACCGCATCCATTTTTTTTTTCATGCCTCTTCTGTTTTGTTTTTATTGAGACTCTAAATTAATTTTATTTGAAATAAAAAGCTAGCTTTATTAAAGACAAAACCATGATGTCAGTATTGCAGTTTAGTTTGCAGCGAGGAACTGCGCTCTTCCCTCCAGCGGTGGCGTTCATGGAGACTTCCTCGGTAGTTCTCTCTCTCTCTCTCTCTCTCTCTCTCTCTCGCTCTCTCTCGCTCTCTCGCTCTCTCTCATATTTTTATCAGTTTGGTTACAAAGGGGGTCATGCATTTCAATCTGTAAATAACTTGTGTGCATGGAACATAGCGTGGGCCAGATTTTCTTTCTCCTTTTTTTTGGTCCCCCCCTCAGTATTTATTCTTTGCAGATTCTAATAAAAGGCTTCTGTTTTTATTTGTTAAAACTCGGATGCTAGAGGATAGAAACCACATTATCATAAAGACCGCCGCAGCAACAGCGTACAAGTAGCCTTGAATGTTAAGGAATGGTCCTGGGTGAGAGAGGGGGGGTGGAATAAAAATCAAACGCACTTTCATACCCGTTACTGTGTGATGCGGTCGATCGGCTCAAAAGCGGCACGTGTGTGTTTCTTTAGTTGCGAGTCTCAGTTACAAGGCTAAAGATGGGAACATCTGCACCAAGACTAAAAGAAGTAAACAAATGAATGATTTTTGTTTTTTAATGCACATGTGACCACGAAGCCAGCTTCTGCATCTTTTTCGAGCTATCAGCCCTCTTCCGCATACACGAGCTCACAGTCTCCCGTGACTGACTAGTGTCGCTGTGATTGACACGGGAGAGTACGGGTATGTCCTGCCCACCCAGGCTACAGACGGCCGTGGCATCACCAGGATTCAAACTTGCGACGACAGAGCTTAACAGTTGTTTTGTATTAACAGAAGAGATTTCTACTGACTACACGTCACGTTCCATTACGCGTCACGTTTAGTCCTGGAGCTCTGATGAAAGCATGTCGGACATCAGTCATGTTAAGACCCTCCCCCAAAAAACCAAACAAACAACCAACCAAATGACCCCCTTAAGTCGTCTATTTATGCGTTTGATTGGCAACGAAAAACAGTATTTGTTGAATGTAGCAGATGAACATGTCTTAACGTTTGCTTTATCACTGACCTGCATGTAGGCATGTGCCAAGAATAATGTTTCCACGATATTGGACATGTGCAATATTTAAAAAATGTTGTTGTTTTTTTTATCGTGAACACACTTCCCTGCGTTGCGTTCGTCATCCTTTTTGGACAGCTTCCCCCGTTCAGCTGTCTCAGACGGACAAAAACGGAAGACGTGCAGACCTAAACGGCGTTGACGTGAACGTAACATCACCACGTGATTGCTTGCACGTCGGTTCAGTTCTTGAATGGTTAACACTACTATAACATATAATATAGTTATTTGCAAATAAAGAATGTATCACTTAAACTTAAAGTCGTTCTCGTGCAACCGTTCGCCATCAGAAGTCGCATCGTTTATCAAACAGCTTCGACTTGTACGCAGTTAAAGCGATCTCTTTTCAGTATAAAGAGGCCGGTTCCTGCGAGAAGCCAAAGTTCAAAAAGCGATCAATCTTTTTTTTTTTTTTTTGTAAACTACATTGATTTTGATGACGTCCATTTCAGTTTCTTCTTCAACACTACAAAATGTGTAGAAAGAGGGGTGTTAATACTTTCGCATCTTGGCACATGTCTACTGCAAAATGGCTCTTTTTTTTTTTTACTTTGGAAATTGAGTTTTGCGAGTCGTTTCCGTGACTCGTTTTACTTCCTGCGTTTTGTACACACCTGTTTGAATGCTTGCTTGGTGGCGATCCGCAAGGCATCAGACGCTGATATGTACAGTACCTACTCGATCTATGATCCGGTCTGTAAGATAGTTGACAGCTCTGAGTAACTGTCATTGTCACACTCACGACTTTCTAAAACTGGAGTTGATTGGAGTGTACATAGTTCTTTGTGTTTCCTTATTAAATACCGCCATTGTGAGAAGCCTAAAGGACTCCAGTGTTGGCTGTACTGGGAGATCTTCTCTCACCAAAGTGTGAATATCAGATTTAAAAAAGAAAATGAATACTGCTTCCGGTAGGAGAAGTGTTCATGTTCAGTGGCTTTCATGTGTTATAACCATTCTTACAAATGAAAATTGTCCTATTTAAATAAATCTCATTCAAAAGTGTGAGTTTCTTTTCTTTTTTTAATTTTTAATTCGCAAGTCACCACGGCTCGAACAATTAGCGCCGGGCATTTTCAGTAGTATTCTTGATAGTAGTAGTGCGAAATCGGCTTCTTCACAATTCGCACTCTTTATACGTCCTAACGATCCGTTGAGGACTTGAGATGCGGAAGAGCAGCGCTTATAACAGCAATGGAGTAAAGCTGGTACAACAGTAAATGTATTTCCAATGAGGTTATTCACATGAAATTTTCACCAGACGTCAGTGTTAACTCAAGAAATCTAGAAATATAAAGAATTCCCAACATTGAAGTCCATACATAAAGTTATGTGTAATAAAGTGGAATGACACGGGGAAACAAGTGCTGAATACGCTACGAAAAAGCAGTTGGTCGGGTGATGAATTAGCTGAAATCTGTAAGTAATTATAGCCCCATCTGTGCAAATTAATATCAGCTGGGTTAGTATATTAATGGTCTATAAAAAGGCTTTCGTGACCAAGGAGTCACACAAGAAACATCTCTTATTTCCACCACTGTGTAGGTGATGTGATGGGCAGGTGTCCGCAAACTTTTGGCCATATCAGCGTATTAGTGAGGTAAACTGTTACTGCACAGTTGCACTGAAATAGAAGTATAAACAAAAAAAACAATCTGGTAAAGCTGCTGATTGTTAAATGCGGTGTAGGCCAAAGGAACACCTTCAGCCCGTGTCCGTGTTGACGTGAACGAGCGTACGTACAATACCAACTTCACGTACTGTGAAGGCTGAACAGCAAACATCTGGTTATTCAGATGATCACGCGATTAGTGTGAAGCGACAATAACAGTGTATAAGCCGTGTCACCAAACACAGCCCTGGAGAGACAAACAGATACCACACAGTTATATAGTGACCTGAAGGGGGTGCTAATGGACTGTCTTTGATGACGACACAGATAGATAGATAGATAGATCTAGAGAGATAGAGAGAGAGAGAGAGCGCGCGCGGGAGAGAGGGAGAGAGAGAGAGGGAGATGAAATATGAGCACAATGTATCAGCTGGTATGAATAATGAGCTGCATACGAGGATAAACACGAGGTTTGACTTCCTACACTGCAGCGGAGTCTCCGCCCACAAACACACGCACACACACACACACACCCACGCGCGCGCCCACACACGCACACACACCTCAGCAGCACAATACTCTCGCCTGTTTTTGGTAACAGTGTTACAGAACGCAGTAAAGACGCCTCGCGCTCTGTGACCATGTTTGCGGAAGTAGATCAGAGTGTGTAGCAGGTAAGATGTTAATAATAATAATAATAATAATAATAATAATAATAATAAATATAGACGAAGGTTATGTAATTGCTAGTTGTAGAAATGATAAAGGCACCCAGGACCGATCAGATGAGAACGTGTGTGTGTGTGTGTGTGTTTAAGGGATGTAGCATCGTCCTGTTCCATTTGATCTCCAAAACAAAGTCTGAAATGGATCAGAAGCAAGTAAGCTTCCTTTTGGGGTTCCAGATCATCCATCCATCCATCCATCTATATATCTATCCATCTATATATCTATCCATCCATCCATCCATCCATCTATATATCTATCTGTCTATCCATCCATCCATCTATCAATCTATCTATCTATCCGTCTATCCTTCCATCTATCCATCTATCTAATCTTCAGTAAGCGCTCTGTCCTGGTCTGACACCGTCCCTGGTTTTAGTAAAAGTGTAGTTAGACTAGCTTTTGTGCTTCAAAATTAGGAAACAGTTTACTATGAGAAACACAGTCATGTGATTATCATCATGTCCATCAATTATAAATGAGGGGGGGTGAGGGGGGGGCACACCTTGTGAAGTCAATGTGAATATTTTCCAGTAACAACATGTCCTATATTGTTTTGTTTATATATATATATATATATATATATATATATATATATATATATATATATATATATATATATATAAGCGATTTGGTGATTATAAAATAAATGAAAAATATATTAATGAATGGTGTCATACTTTATTTATTTATTTATTTTAAGTGGATATAGTTTCATTTAATGTTGTGGAACATCCACATCCAGTTATCAGCTATGCTGCAGTAGCTGTATAAAATGAATGTCTTGTGTTTATGGGCTACGATCCGTTCCACGGAGGCCACGGCCGAGAGCACGACAGCTGCTAAACGTCAGGAGCAGTGCGGCGGTAAGACACGCCTCGGCACCGGAACACTGTATTAGCGGTAGATGTAGATGCAGTAACGTTTGGGTTGTATTTACTGCAGTGCTGGACGCTCTGAGAAGACACTACCTGTTCATGTACAACCTGCTTCAGTTCCTGGGCTTCTCCTGGACCTTCAGCCTCCTGACAGCCAACCTCATCCTGCATGGTCAAGGTTCGGCTTCACCTGTTACCGAAACACGATCTCATCGTATATCATTAATCAGTGTATGCTCTTAAACTATAGATGATGATGTCCCGTCATTGGGGAATTCACAGCCAGGTTCTGTCACATATTGTGTGTATGCTATATGTAACTGTAATATATCTAAAGTATATATTTGATCTCTAGGTGCTTTGTACGATGCGTTTAGCTCCTGTGCCGCTGTGCTCTACGGCTGTCAGATGTTGGCGGTACTGGAGGTGATTAACGCAGCAGTCGGTCTTGTTAAGACTCCCGTCTTCCCCGCCATGATACAGGCAAGGCTGTCCAGCTGCGTTCCACATCACACAAATGCACGACAGATTAAAGGGAAAAGCGTCAGCAAGTATTTTATAGTTCTTTTGGGCCACCACGCACCGCCCAAACAGGATAAGTCTCTAGAACCGGACTGGACAAGATAGCATGAGGACCGTTCTTCCAAAAAATATTCTCTCTCACTTGGTGTTTTGTTGGTGGTGGCGGTGAAGGATGCTGGCTAACCCTTCACATAGATCTCCAATTGGTCACCCATTTGTATGTTCAAGATCTTTGGAGTTTCCAAAAAGGAATTTCCACCAAGCACTAATAATAATAATAATAATAATAATAATAATAATAATAAATATTTCAATTTACTCTTCAGTCGGACATTTAAAACAGTAAAACATGTCATACGGAGACTGCTCTGCTATTTATGATACCCCCCTCCCGGTGTTGGTGTGAAGGTGATGGGGAGGAACGTCGTACTGTTTGTGGTTTTCGGCAGTTTGCCAGAGATGCAGGAGCGCAGTGTGGTGTTCTGGGTTTTTTACCTGTGGAGCATCTCTGAGGTCTTCAGGTGAGTCACTAAATCTGTTATAACGATTAAAGTGTTCAGGTCACAAGTTTAAACATTGACATGTGTGTGTGTGTGTGTGTGCACGATAGGCTTGCGTTTCCCGTGCTGAGTCTCGATGCCAAGTTCGTGATGCTGATCTGGCTCCGCCATGCGCTGCTGTATCCTCTCACCACTCTGACAGAAGGTGAGGAGCACTGTCCCGTGTGTGTACACGGCTGATGTTGTTACCATTTTATCCACACCTATTTATGGAGAAAATTCCATGCCAGAAACAGATACTTATTTTAAAGATCTACTACAGTGGTGCTTGAAAGTTTCTAACATCATCATCAGCTGTCCTAAAAGGAGATAAATAGAACCTGATTAAACAAACGAGACAAAATTATTACATTTGATCATTTATTTATTGAGGAAAATGATCCAGTATGACATAAAAATGTGTGGAAGTTTTAGATTAGCGGTTTAATGTGAAGGTGAGATTAGAGTCAGGTGTTTTTAGTCAGTGGGATGATGATCAGGTGTGAGTGAGTGAACGTCCGGTTTTATTTAAAGAACAGGGATCTATCAGAGTCTGATCTTCACAACAGGTGTTTGTGGAAGTGTATCACGAACAAAGGAGATTTCTGATCTCAGAAAAAGAGTTGTTGAAGCTCATCAGGCTGGAAAAGGTCACAAAACCATATCTAAAGAGTTTGGACTCCACCAGTGCACAGGCAGACAGATTGTGTTCAAATGGAGGAAATTCAACACCATTGTTCCTCTCCTCAGGAGTGGACACCAACAAAGATCAGTCCAAGAACAAGACGTGTAATAGTCCGCGAGGTAACCAGGGAACCCAGGGGAACTTCTAAGCAACTAAAGACCTCTCTCACATTGTCTAATGTTAATGTTCATGAGTCCACCATCAGGAGAACACTGAACAACAATGGCATGCATGGCAGGAGAAAAGGAGGCAAGGAGAAAGCCTCTGCTCTCCAAAAACAACACTGCTGTCCGTCTGCATTCGCTAAAGATCACGTGGACGAGCCAGAAGTCTAATGGAAAATGTTTTGTGGATGGATGAGAACAAAATAGAACTTTTTGTTATAAATGTGAAGCGTTATGTTTGGAGAAAGGAAAACACTGCATTCCAGCATAAGAACCTTCTCTCATCTGTGAAACATGGTGGCGGTAGTGTCAGGGTTTGGACCTGTTTTGCTGCATCTGGACCAGGACGATCTCCCATCATTGATGGAACAATGAATTGTGAATTATACCAGAGAACTCTGAAGGAAAATGTGAGGACATCTGTCCATGAACTGAATCTGAAGAGAAAGTGGGTCATGCAGCAAGACAACGATCCTAAACACACGAGTCGTTCTACCAAAGAACGCTTAAAGAAGAATAAAGTGAATGTTTTGGAACGGCCGAGTCAAAGTCCTGACCTTAATCCAGTAGAAATGTTGTGGAAGAACCTGAAGCGAGCAGTTCATGTGAGGAAACACACCAACATCCCAGAGCTGAAGCTGTTCTGTACTGAGGAACGGGATAAAACTCCTCCGAGCCGATGTGCAGATGATCGACACTTACCCCAAACGCTTATCTGCAGTTATTACTGCACAAGGAGTCGCACCACATACTGAAAGCAAAGGTGCACATACTTTTACCCCATCACAGATATGTAATATGGGATCATTTTCCTCAATAAATAAACATCCAGGAATAATATTTTTGTCTGATTTGTTGGTTCTCTTTATCTACTTTTAGGAAGTTCTGATGATGTCATATTTATGCAGAAATGTAGAAAATACTAAAGGCTTCGCGATCTTTCAAGCAGCACTGTACGTGGCGATATAGGATCACAGTAGGACGTTCCCAGCCACGCCCCCGAGTACAGCTTTAAGCTGTGGCTGGACAGCGATGGCATTTCAGTGTAAATGACCTGCTGCTTATTTAAGGGTTGAAAGTGCTTCTGTTCCAGCTGTTGCCGTGCTCCAGTCTCTCCCGCTGTTTGACCAGACCAGACTCTTCAGCGTACCTCTCCCCGAGACCGTGGGCTTCTCGGTCAGTTTCTCCTTCTCGCTCCGGCTCTACCTTCTCCTCATGTTTGTTGGTGAGATCTTTACTCCACGTCATGGAATCGTCACATCCGTGTGTGAGACCGTTACACTCATACATACGTTTGTTTGTCTTACAGGATTTTTCATAAACATTAGACATCTGGTGAGCCCGACCGGAAGATCCTTTCGGCTGAAACCGCACACTGACTGATAAGTTTACATGGCAAAAAGGATGTTTCAGAGCTTTTTTTTAACCCCTCAGAGCACATAAATTGGTATCACTGTGTACAAGACTTGTACTCAGGTAGGAGGCGTGGCTCAACATTTAAAGGCACAGCTGTACGGTATTAAAGGATTTATTTTAATTTGATTTGTATGTGTGTGTGTGTATAGATATATATACATGTATTTTAAAATGTATTTATTCTGCTATTTATACTTTTCACATTATATTATTATTATTATTATTATACTTTTCACATTTCGTCAAAATCAGCTTAGTACAATAGTAGAAACGTGTCAAGAACGTCTGACTCTAATGTCTTCCGCGTCCAGCACACAGTTTTTTTCCTGGTAGTGAGACAGCAGTCTTTTCCACAGCTCGCTGCACTTCAATAAGTGACGATTACCTGCAAAATATAAACACGTTCTCCATTTATAATTAGCTCTAGTTTTTAACATCAAAGGTTTCGAAAAGTGTGGAGAATTTGGGATGTATTCACTTTGACATTGACGGACGCTGTGGGGCGACATGCCGGAACAGTAACTCTGTCTCTTGTGTGGTTTTAATATTATATATCTGCATCTAATTATCAATTACCTTGTACATTTCCCTCGGGATGTTAAGTGATACGTCTTTCTCTCTCTCTCTCTCTCTCTCTCTCTCTCTCTCTCTCTCTCTCTCTCTCTCTTTCGCTCTCTATCTATCCATCTATTTAATTCATCATTTATTACCGAATGGACTTCCTTCATTAATTTTTTTCCAAAACGCTTTTTGAATAAAGTTCTCTTTTAATGCTCTGAGGTTTTATCAGTGTTATGGACTGACTTGTGAAGACAGAGGCTTGTGATTTTGAGCTTTGCAAATAAACTTAGAGGCCCGAACCTGTTCAAATGAATAAAATGGCATTCATGTTTTATTGGATGTACTCTCCTGTGCCGAAGGAAAAGCTAATCGAGCACTCATCCGCTACACTTCCTTTGAAACGCTAAGTTCATTCAAACGTTTAGACACTGTAACCGTAACAGATATCGTGTTCATTGGAGTGCAAATTAACCAAACCAAACCAGCAAAAGTCAAAATACTAATAAAAAACACATAAAAAAGTGGATTGGACGCTAAAAATTGCTCGAAATGTACTGTATAATTGAGTGTATGAGAGTATCCTATCTGTATTGGTGTGAAATGAAGGTTGGTGTTTTCTTTAGCATTTTACCCAGAATGCAGAGTCCGTCCTGGGCGCGCGTGATGGCGACGTTGACCTGGTTTGGATCTGTGATGAAGCCAAGTTTCTTCCCCAGCCACCCTTTGCTGGTGTACGGCTCGTTTTCTATCTCAGAAAGTGTACAGGAACGAACTGTAGAGATTATCACATAACGCCACTCACTCCCTACACACACACACACACACACACACACACACACACACACACACACACAATACATTATCATACATATATCTACCGTATGATAATCATGTAAAATGATATTTATGGGTTTCGGTACATCACATCTGCTTAACTTGGCTTTCCAGCGATTACACTTAGTCTTTATTAGTTTATCAAAACAATGCTGTTGTTTCTGAAAGATAATGACATCATTATCTGGATCTACACTACCATTGTAACTTAACAGTGTGACTATTTCAGCTCTTAACCCTGTGTGTACAATTTACATACAGTATGTGTGCAGATGTTAGAGCTATGCTACCATTCAAAAATTTGGAATCACTCAAGAAAACCTTTTTTAAAGATATATATGGATTGATGGGGGCACGGTGGCTCAGTGGATAGCATGCCCACATGTTCTCCCTGTGCTTTGGGGGTTTCCTCTGGATACCCTGGTTCCTCCACCAGTCCAAAGACATGCATTGTAGGCTGATTGGCATTTCCAGACTGTCTGTAGTGTGTGAATGTGTGTGTGCGATTGTGCATTCTGGACCCCATCCAGAGTGTCCCCCACATGGGATAGACTCCAAGGTGATTTCTAATGGAATACATAGGAATACAAAGGCCGATTTTCAGCTCCTGTGTTCCAATGTCACGTTGTCTTACATAGACAACGTGGAGATACTCCATCTGTCAAGCATGGTGGAGGAAATGTGATGGTTTGGGGGTGCTTGGAAATTTGTTCAGGGTAAAAGAAATCTTGAACAAGGAAGTCTGTCACTCTATTTCGTAACACCATGCCATACCATGCAGACGGCGTGTGATTGGAGCTCATTTCATCCTACAACGGGACAATGACCCAAAGCACTGCTCCAAATTATGCAAGACCTATTCAGGGAAAAAACTGGAGTTCTGTCTGAAAGGGATTGGCCTGCGAAATCACCGGATCTCAACCTTTCTGGGCTGATGTGGGAGCAGATTGACCGGGATGATATGAAAAACATGCTCATCAAGCCAAACTCATGGGAGGTACAACAGGAGACAAGAATTCTGCAGATTTCCTCAACAAACTGCCCGTCTACAGCTGTAATAATGGAAGAAATGGAGGGTTCTTCAATGAAAGTAAAGTTTGAAGCACGATATTGTCATTTTTTTGAGTTTTGAGTATATTTTCTATTCATTAGAAAATGAATAAAATTATTCATGCGCTTTGCATGGAAATTTCCGGAGTGATTCCAAACGTTTGAACGGAGGTGTATTTTGTGTGAAGTAGTGATGTGAAATGCACCTTGACTCTTCATAATTGTACAAACACTGACATCCTGAATGGCCTGATTTTTCTTCTCTGCCAACATCATCTTGATTTTAGACATCTGTGCATTGTAGGGGGTCAGAATGACAACATCCTCTGGCTTCACACGAGACTTACTGATTAGCAGATGTGCGATCCGAACCTGATTAGTGTAACAGTGATGAGTGTGTGTTAATGCATAGAATAATGAACGTGGAAATCGCCCTAGTGTCTTCTGTATAACCAGACGTCGGTGTTCAGCTTACCGCTTGCTTGGCCTCCAGTTCGTTGGCTACTGAATGTTCATTTCCAGCTGCTGTGGAAACTGCTAAGCTGATCTCTTCTCCTTCAACATGACCGAATACGATTGCAGTTGGGCTGTTATTTTTGTTAAGCAGAAGGCAGGTTCTTTGCTTAGTTCCAGTAATCAGTTTACCTCCATAAAATTCTTGTGAAGGGAACTCACAGATACTCTGGTGCTACAAAAGACAAAAAAAAGTTTAATGTTGTTTTTTTTGTGTGCTTGATTATGTTTGTTATATTACAATCTTTATAGTCGTTTATCCTTTTACAGTACCATTCTATACTGTGTGTCCAGCATCAATGCCTTGGCCATATATCGTTCAAAGAGGGACTTCTCCATGCCAAGCTCCTTCACACGGGCACATGTCACAATTGGCCGAATCTGTTTGTGGTCACCCAAAAGCACAATCTACAAAAGAAACACGCTATATAGTCTAAAACTACAATTTCTTGCTTTTCACGTGCAGTCTCATCTATAAATGTCGACATGGTTGATAACATTAACCTCCAAAACAGACTCATGTGGCCAGCTCCGACGGATTCAACCCGTTATACAGTGCTCTTTTATTCATGTAAACACAAAGGATGTTCACACATGATGTAGGATATACTGTCCGGAAAACATTGGACGTACAGTCATTTGAAAAAATAAGTACACCCCATGGACTTTTTTTTTCTTTTTTTTTTTTACATATTTGGACGAGCATACACGTAATCATCTTTGAAACAGTGCCTAGTAATGAAGTTGATATACATGAACAAAACCACAATGAAAATGAGCTTTTATAATCATTTATTCAACAGAAATATCAATAGATGTGATGTTATTCTGTGGAAAAAGTAAGTACACCCTTGGCCTCTGAAGTTAATAATGCCTCCTTTCGCAGAAATAACTTCCTGTATGTGTTTCACATAATTGTCCTACCAGGCGTGCTGGAAGTTTTGACCACTCTTCCACGCAATATTCGTTCAGTTGTAAGATGTTTGAAGGTTTTCTTACATGTTCTGCACGTCTGATGCCCCCCACCCAACATTTCAATGGGATTCAAATCCGGGGTTTGACTCGGCCTTTCCATAACCCTCCATTTCTTCTTTTTAAACCATTCCTTGGCGGATTTTCTCGTGTGTTTAGGATCATTATCCTGTCGAAAGGCCCACTTTCGGTTCAACTTCAACTTTTAGACAGATGACCTCATGTTATCTTCAAGCACTCTTTGATATGATGCAGAATTTATAGTTGAATCAATGAATGCAAGATGTCCAGTCCCTGAGGCAGTGAAGCAACCCCAACCATAACATTTCCACCACCGTGCTTCACAGTTGGTATGAGGTGCTTCTCCTGAAAAGCTGTCTTTGGTCACCGCCAAACATGTCTGCTGTTACTGTGGCCAAACAACTCTACCTCTGATTCATCTGTCCAGAGCACATTATTCCAAAAGGTCTGGTCTTTGTCTATATGCTCATTGACAAACTGTAGTCCTGCAAAGGCTTTTTCCTGGCACGCCTCCCATGCAGGTCAAATCTGTGCACTCTCTTTCTGATTGTAGAAGCATGCAGTTTGACACCAACAGATTCATGATGAAATTTTGGGGTTCTTGGGGTTCTTTTTGCATGAGACGATCTGCTCCTGGGCTGAATTTGCCGGGACGGCCGGTCCTGGACTAATTAGCAGCCGTTTGAAATCTGCGCCATTTGTAGATTATTTTCCTTACAGTGGAATGATGTATTACAAATAATTTGGAGATCTTTTTAAAGCCCTTTCCAGACTCATAGGCATCCACAACCTTTTTTCTGAAGGCCTTACAGAACTCTTTAGATCTTGGCATGATGCCACCACACACCTCAATAGCAAAGGGAACGCCAGACACTAGATATGAGAGGGGTATAAATAAGACCTGTTCCACCTGCACTCCCTAAGCATTTTCTAATTACTGACACCCAATCTTCAGCACCTGACTTTATGGATTTGAAGGTATAATGAATGTAGGTGTAGGTGTACTTACATTTTCCATGTTGTCATATCACAGCAAACCAGTGACTACATTTCCCATCCTGCACTGCGGCCTACAAACATGTCCGCCATTGACTGCAATTCCCAGAACACTCTTTCATTCTAATCACACACACCTGCATCCAATCTCATACACAATCACACCACAGTTTAAAAGGACTTTCTAAGCATTCACTCTTTGCAAAGTATTAGTGTTTTCACCATACCAAGCGTTTATACGCTGTTCATCGGTTTGTTTCATGGTCCTTGATCTTGTTCTTGTTTCTCGTCTCGATTCTTGCCTTGCCTAGTTTATGCCCGTTTGTAGATCGCCCGACCCATTGCCTGTTTGTTCAACCATGCTATAGTCTCATGATTCGGATTTGTCTGCCTGCCTCTCTTTAGTAAACGCTCTTTTCTGCACTTGCATCTTAACCTTCATTACGTGGATTACGTGACATGTGATTGATCAGTTCCTTTTCGTTCATTTAAATTGTGAAAATTACTACAGAATGTCAATTTTATGGTATTTGATAGTGAATCAACTTGATTAATAGGCACTGTTTCAAAGTGGATCAAATGTTTTCATGTCCAAATATGTCAAATAAATAAATAAATAAATAAAAACCCAACAATTTCCATCTGGTGTACTTATTTTTTCCACAGTTTTACTTCACTGTCTCAAACTTCCTGTGTGCTCACCTGCTCGGGCTTATGTGAGACTAATGGAATGAAGGCTTCTGGTTCTGTGGCCATGGCACACTCATCAATTAGGATCTGTCGGAAGTCCATGGTCTCCATTAGGACCGGTTTTAGAGCAGTTGAGCAGGTGCACAAGATTACATCATGCTTCAGGAGTTCATGCTCCTGAGCCTTCTTCAACACTGTCCTGTAACTGTATACATCATTTTTATTATCAATGTGATTTTCTTCTTTATATATACACACACACACACACACACACACACACACACACACACAGATTCAGAAATTATTCATCCCAAGCATCCCAGAGCATCAACATCTACAGACAAGGCCTCAATGAACAGCTCCAAGCAGAATTAGCATGCAGAGATGAGAGTTTCCTTCAGTTTGTCCAACTGGAAATTTGGACCAACAACCAGCTCAGAGCCAGTAGAGTGGTATTTCACACATTGAAACTTTCTCATTTATGATTATAAAATCCCCCAGTAACCAATTGTTCTAAGTTTTCCCTGGCTGTCAACTAAAGATATGTGCACCTTTGCTGTCAGTATGTGGTGTGACCCCCTTGTGCAGTAATAACTGCAGATAAACGTTTGGGGTAAGTGTTGATCATCTGCACATCGGCTCGGAGGAGTTTTATCCCGTTCCTCAGTACAGAACAGCTTCAGCTCTGGGGTGTTGGTGGGTTTCCTCACATGAACTGCTCGCTTCAGGTTCTTCCACAACATTTCTACTGGATTAAGGTCAGGACTTTGACTCGGCCGTTCCAAAACATTCACTTTATTCTTATTTAAGCGTTCTTTGGTAGAACGACTCGTGTGTTTAGGATCGTTGTCTTGCAGCATGACCCACTTTCTCTTCAGATTCAGTTCATGGACAGATGTCCTCACATTTTCCTTCAGAGTTCTCTGGTATAATTCACAATTCATTGTTCCATCAGTGATGGGAGATCGTCCTGGTCCAGATGCAGCAAAACAGGTCCAAACCATGACACTACCACCATCATGTTTCACAGATGAGAGAAGGTTCTTATGCTGGAATGCAGTGTTTTCCTTTCTCCAGTGTTCTCATCAGTGTTCTCCTGATGGTGGACTCATGAACATTAACATTAGCCAATGTGACTAAGGCCTTTAATTGTTTAGAAGTTACCCTGGGTTCTGTTGTGACCTCATGGACTATTACACGTCTTGCTCTTGGAGTGATCTTTGTTGGTCTCCACTCCTGGGGAGGGGAACTGTAGGGATAAAGCAACTAACTGCTTCCAATATCCCTCTTTCCTCCGTCTACCTTTTCAGCCTTTAAGAGTGGAGTGTTTCTCTTCTTTATGCTACCGCCAGATGTGGTTTGCCTCAGAGTGTATGGAGAGAGTCTGATTGAACCACACTGACACAAAGAGTAGCTCAAAGAGACTTCTCTAGTTTATTGCAGATTTCACAGAGGTTTATATACAAATAGCCGTGCATAGGCATAGGTGTGGAAATAATATGGCAAACTGTCTGGCCACGTATGTGAAAAACATCTTTGGCAATACAAGAAAGTATAGCAGTTGTTGAACACACATGGTCTGGTTCGTTTAACAGAAAAGACGAAGTTCCTATGGTGACGTTTGAACTGGCACGTACACAAAAAACAGGTTCTGGAAAGTTCATGAGACACAAATTAAACTATAACCTAAACATTCTTATACATATCTGAGGGAATAGAGAACAGAGAGTTTCCAACAAGAACAGTGGTCTTGAATGTCTTCCATTTGTGCACAATCTGTCTGACTGTGGATTGGTGGAGTCCAAACTCTTCAGAGAAGTTTTTTTTTTATTCTTTTCTGCGGTTCTCAGAAATCTCCTTTGTTCATGCCATAGTAAACTTTCACGGACCTGTCTTGTGAACATCAGACTTCTAGATAGATTTCACCTTTCACCTTCACTCTTTGCCCCTCACAGATATGTAATATTGGATCATTTTCCTCAATAATTAAAGGACTAAATGTAATATTTTTTATCTCATTTGTTTAATTGGGTTCTCTTGGTCTACTTTTAGGGCGTGTGTGAAAACCTGATGATGTTTTAGGTCATATTTATACAGACAGAGAGAAAATTCTAAAGAGTTCACAAGCTGTCAAGCACCGTGTATGTATGCAACAGCAAAATAGGTCAAATATACAACACAAACACACACTGTTATCATAATGTCCTTTACCTTTTAGCATCAAATTCCACAGTGCCATCTTCAAACTCTTTTATCTTCTTTGAGTGGGGGTTCTCTGGTCGTCGCACCAAGTCCATCAGAGAGATGTCTCTTTAAAACAGCAGAAGATACAGTTCAATCGCAATTTCAGCAATTACAATTTTTTGCAGTGTGGATTCCTTATAATTTCTAATGGATTCAGAAAATGGAGTACTTCTTTACTAATTATCATTTGGCCATAGAAGAGGCTATAACATTTATTGGCTTCTGTATGGCTTGTATGGGACAATGGGACAATGGCACTGGTAAATTTGGTATCATCCAGTTAAAGGCATATTTACATCAACCCCCACTTCACCTCATGATCTTCTGTTTATGGGAAAAGGTTTCTAACCTCAGAAAGGCAACGCACACAGACACAGCAAATCCATGTTTACATCAGGGTCACTAAAGATGTGCAGCATAGTTCACAGCCTAAATAACAATTTTCATGTGCTAGTGTTGCCTTCCGTTCAAGAATGTAAAAAAAATAAATAAAAACGTTGAAAGCTCAGAGCAACAGGGGTGTCCTCTGTAAGTCCCTGTAAAGTCATTAAAACCCGATCTAGTGTAAACCCGTCTAAAGTTACTGGTCCGAACAACACGCAGTATCTAGAAGGGTGCTTTTGTTTATCAGCTCGCAGCGTATCCCATCCCAGTGCTTAATCTTAATGAATTAACGAATTAATTAGAATTATACTCATAATTATGAAGTGACATTTAATATCTCGGTGTATCCCATCCCAGTAACTGTACAGTAAACTTACTGGAGTTACTGGTTTGTGTTTCCAAGGAAGGCAAACTGGATCTGATATTTCAGAATGTGGCAAAAGGATAAAAACACAGAAAACTTCTGTTTTGAAAAACAGTGCTAATTTACATGAATATGAGGTTATGATTAATGCAGCTTTTTAAAGAGTACAACAGAATGATCTGTATCTGTATCTTTTTTTTCCCCTGCTGCAAATATCAGTCGGTATTAGGATTGAAACCAGAAGTGAGGTTTCAATCCAACAAAAGGGTTGGGGTTTTTTTGTTTTTTTTATACTGTGTGTCCAAATTGTGTTTCAAATTGAAGCGGCCTTGAAACTCTCCCGCAATGTACAGTGTTTCGAAGCTGGGAACACCGTATATGACCTCTTTGTATTGAATATGGTCTCATTGTATGCGGCCTCTCTGTGGTCCGGACCACTTTTTTAAACAGCCAGTCTCCAGGCATCCTGATCTTTAGCAACACTCTCCTAGGTATCGATGCTGATGCCAGTTTCATGTCTTTGTTGCAGCCATTTTCGGAGCAGAGGTCATACAATAGAGCCTCTGGGATCCAGCTAAGGTCCATGTGCCTGACCTGGCTCGGTCATCTGAGTCTCCTCAGACTAATGATGGCATGCTGGAGGACCTGTACGGTTGGCCACGCGGTCATGCCACGGAATCTAGAGGCGTGTCTTTGTACTTAGAGCAGTGAAGCTTCTAAGAAGCAGTTTGCTGACTACAAGGGTCTGTGTCACAGTCAGCACTGTAGTAACTTTGGGTAAGAAAGTATTTCCTTAGATCTGCATCTCTACTGATGATGAAGCTAATGCCAGTGGGAACATGGCTGCCTCCAGGATACCTTGTGGAGCTCCTTGCACTGAAAGAATGTATTTGTTACACAGAGTCCATGGTAACAGCACAACTCTAGGCCTTTGCCATTCATCTTGCCCATGCGGGCCAGGCCTTGAAAGTCTCCTGCAATATACAGTGCATTGAAGATTGGAACATTTATATGGCTTCGTCCAATTTTCTGTAGAAGAGGTCTTTGTCCTCTGGCGATGAGCAGAGAGTGGGGGCATAGGTGCTGAAGAGGTTGGCTGGACCTGATAATGCACAAGGTGATGCCCCGTACTGATCCATGTGACAGAGGCTCAACAGTAGCTATGAGAGTGTTCTCACAAACTTACACCATGATGTCTTGGTTTGCCTGGGTCTTCCCTTGACAAAAGAAGGATTCCCTTCTCCCAAGAATTCCCTTGACAGATGTTCGATCTGCAGAGTTCCCCGACAGTGATGTGGTCTTGCAATACAAAGAGCTGGAGTCTTTTTAATTTTCTCGATCTTGCCTGGTGGAAGGTGTTAACCTACTTGTTGAAGAATCCAGTAAGCTCCACACACCTAATGGAGCAGGCAGGAGGTGGCACGACAGAACCTGGGGCCTGAGCAGCTTGAACTAGGCGGTAGCTGTCCAGTGAGACGTGATGATCTCTCCCACCGTCTCTCAACCAATCAGAAGGAGCTTATAACTGGGAACTGCACTTCCTGTGTTGTACCAGCATCGATATTGCAGGAGTGACCTCTCCAGGGTACCGCAGGCCTGAGTTACCTAGACTTCAAAATCCCCCTCACAGCATTACTGCTAAAATCCAAAGGAAAGGAAGAGCCAATACATGCTGTACCAGTGCAGCTGCAGGAGTTTCCGGCAGGGATGAATACACTGATCATTAGCCTTAAGGCTCGTAATTTTACGTAATTGCTCATGTGTGCACGAATGGCCCGACACGCAGAATACAAACAATCATGAACTGTGGTTTTGCTGACATCAAATGTCTCCCCCACAACTACAAATACAGCGCAGTGACCATGCGGTTTTCTGTGGGAACTGGGGCACGATGGGACGGCAGAACCGGACTAACCAGCGGACCGATCTCGTTGCACAACATCTGAAATGTTGTTTTGGTCATTCTAAAATGCCTTAGCCAAAGTCGTCAAAGCGGATCGGTATAATTACCTCCCAGAACTGTCTTGCACTCCTGCGTTCCCAAAGAGCAGGCTCCCGCCTCCGAACGCAAGATGATGACATGACCGCATTTATTGCGTTTCGTCTGCATGCTCTGAGACGCAAGTAATTTATTATATGCGGAAAAAAAGGCCCACCGTGGCTTCTGCTACTGCAGCAAATTCCATTTTTCTTTTTGATATTCGGCGGCAGTTTTATCAGGGAGTGACTCGTTTGTTCTCTTCGACTCACTGGATGGAAACGGTGCTTCATTCGCAAACGTTTTATGCGTTATTCCAGTTTTGCGCACAAGTTAAATCAGCAACTTTGGATGGAAATAGGTTTATGACTCTGTTCCTGGTTTCATGAGTTTGGATTTACCCTGTTTACGTTATTTGCTGATCGCCTGAATCTTTGTCTGATTCTGACCCTACTCTTACTCACTGTTTTGGATTGTTTGCTGAACTCTAATAAACCTCACCTGCAACTGCAACCACATCTGCTTCCTAACACACTCAAAAAGTTCTCCAAAACGTGTTTATTATATTATCACTTATTATTTCGAACCAGACTCTTCTGTAACACTGCTCCTGGCAAAACCATTCCCAAAATGTCTGTTCTTTCTTTGATAGTCTATCTCATTATGCGTAGTTTCAAGCAATTCTTTTTTTTTTTTTTTTTACCTTAGCACATCCTTTGGCTTCTCATCACGGAGGGATCTGCGACAGAGCTTTAGTTCACTTCTAGGATATGGGTACTCCCGCATTTCCATCTGATCACAGTAGATCCGAAGAGGCTTAAGGACTCCTCTTAGCTTCAACAACTGCTCTGTATTACAGTAACAGATTCATAAATTGTATTGGTTTAATTGATGCTTGGACCTATCAAATTAAACTATCATATACTGAAGGTATTTGATACCATATGAAGCAGGCTCATTTCAAGTCTGAGTCAGTCACAGGAAACAACATCAGGTAAGTTACAGACCTTAGGAATACTGTAAAAGCTGTAAATACAATGACTATATATTGCAAAACTGTAAAGCAGCCATGCGAAGAGACACCCCTAGACTGCGGGTTAAGAGTCAGGGACAACACATTTCTTCGTTTTCCTGCTCAAACTTATGGTTAATTAACAGGAAAATAAAAGACTGTGTTAAATGTATGAAGGCATCCCTTCCACCTTGCAGTTACAATTCACCTGCCACAATATCCACAGACTTGTTGGATGGACCGCAGTACAGGATGCCGCGCTTCTTTGGTATTTTCTCATTTAGAGATCCATCTTGGACTTGTCTTGGTGGCTGTTTTGGACATTCTGCTTCAAGAGCTTTGTTCTTCAAGTAGAATTGATATGTAATATGAACCCCAACCACAGTTTTCCCAGTACCTGTTGAATGGATAGATGTACGAAGGACCTAAAAGTGAGACTTTCATACCGACCTCAAATAAGGTTGTAGATTTTGTCAAGATCTTCTATTAATAAATTGTACCTGGTGGTCCTTGGATCAAAGTAAAAGGATTTTTCAAAGCCTCCTGCACAGCCCTTTCCTGACTTTCATTCAACAGTTGCAGGTCCAGATTGTCATCCATGTAGTCATCCACTGAAGGTAGCTCTGTAGGTTCACCTAGTGAAAAATTTGAACATAAACCTATCTTTTAAGCCATTTAAAATACAGTAATGGTACGTAAACTATATTAGCATTTTTTGTTTGTTTGTATAAAAACAATAATAGCCATGTAAAGAATGATAAGATTTAGTTAGCATAAAGCTTACTGGACTCCTTGAAAACGGAGCCGGTTGCAATGCTCTTCACCAGGTCATTGGCTTTTTTGAGGTTTTCGATAGCATGTTCATATTGCCTAGAAATGAATAATACATCAATAATTAATCATAGATTATATTATTCACATTTGACTAATAGTTACATAGCAAATTCCAGTTTCTTTAATCAGAAAGTATATATTGTGTAAAAGATTATAAAAATGTATGTTTCTGAGATGGTGTTTCACGTACACGTATGGAATTTTCTTGGGAATGACTTCTACAGTGAACTTTGTTTCCCCGTGTTGGAGATCAGCTGGGACATTTGCCATATTGTGGAGGTTTATTTGAAAATTTATTTGGATGCATTGTGATTTTGTGTTCGTCTTCTTTTCCTTTCCTCGCTGTCGTGTTTGAGATTTGATAGGTACACCATGAGCAACCCATGTAAAGGGCAGAGCGTTCTGCAGATCGGAAAGACCAGAGCCATTGCTCTGTGTTGCGTCTGTCTCTTCCTCTTTCTCAGCACATTGATCCCTCAGTCTGATGCACAGGTAACAGTTCGTTAGATCAAATTCCAGAGACCACTGTTCTTTCTGTGTTTGTGTCATTTTAAAGAAACCTCTGAGAGACGTCTCTGTGGCTCCCGTCCATTTTATGCTCACGTCTTCAAGAATCACACTATTATTTTCTTCCACAGCATTGTAAGCGGTGTCCATTTCACAGAGTTTTCCCCAGATCTCCTGGTACTCCTTACAATTCCAGTATTTTGTTTTTGATGCATGGCATTCTGTGTTTGCAATGAAACAATTGATTGGGTTTCTTGCATGCTCCAAACAGACCTCAAAGCATGCATCGACAGTGAGGATATTTACTGCAGGCATTCGTGCCCCATTGATCACTTCTGTGCCAAGCTGCACTTGTAGCACTTCATCTAACTTGAGTTCCATGTTCCACTCTTTAAAATCCTCATTTACATAAGCTTTTGAATTTACCGGAGATTTTCGATCATATTTTTTTACACCTTGAAGGCACTCACTGACCGTATCCCAGTCTTTAACTTTAACTGCAGATATAATTTTGGTCCAGATTTGAACTGAGATTGGGATTACGTTTCCATTGATCTCTGACGGTGGATGTATCTTCTCCACTTCACTAAATGAATACACTCTTCTCCTCCACTTGAGAGTGCAGGACTCGTCTTGATGGTTGTACTCTGGCTGCTCGACTACTTTTAGGTTTCTGTACTTGATCATCAGCCCTGGCACTCTGTCAAGAGGAATTGAGACAGTAAATTCATGTTTTTTTGGAGCAAGCTGGGCCACGACTGCCAGTTTGGTCATGTCTGTACAACTGGGTTTAGTGGCATTGATGAATCTTAACGACTCCAAGTCAAAGTCCTCACTAGAGTCCCAATCAGTACAGAACTGATCGATTTCAGCCTTTGTGTATTCCATGTCTAATTGGTGCTTTCCAGAGATTATTCTGTGGAGAAGCCTCTGAAGAATCAGGTCTAGATAGCGTCTCATAGGGGATGTGGCCCATGTGTATGCATTGAGTTGCAAGTCATAATGTCCTAATTTTGAGGACAAGTTGGAGCATGACCTCAGGATGAGAGATTTATTTTGAATTTCCGTGAATTCCTTTGCCATGCGATATAGTGTAGGATGGATTTCATCTGATATAATAAGATGAACCAGCTTGTGGTAATCTCTGTCCTTTGTGAAGACCTCCATTTGCTGGAACACAGGTTTCAAAACACAAATGGATGACTCTCTGGCTCTGGTTTCTTTAAATCCTGCCCCTGCAACTTCACAGATCTGAGAGAGATAAGGAGAGAAGGGCAGTTTCTCAGAGTATTTCATTTTAAACGGATCAAGCACTTCGCGGTCTGGCTTGAAGTGGCATCTTAGCGGGGTGAGATCTCTTGTTAGGTCGTTGGAGATGAGTTCTTCAGCCACTGCATTGTTGTAGAAATTCATTAGCTCTTCCACCATGCAGTGGGCCCTACTGTCTCCTTTTCTCTGTCCACTGCTCCAGCTCCCCTCCAGCCTGAATTTTCTAAGCACCTTGGTAAAGCAATAGGCCACAGCAACACAGTCTTCTACACTGGAAAAATTAAAAGGCGCCTCGTTATCATCCAAACGACGCTCTTCTATTATCTCGTCTGCCTCTTCATATGATAGCCGTGCGTCAGACTTGATGAGAGAAAGAGTAAAGGAGCTGGACTCTATCATGCTGGTGGCCTTGTTAATCATAAGTACCAAGGATATGACATTTCGGTCCTCACCCGGGAGTAAGCTTAAGTATTTAGAGCTTGCTTCTCTGGAAAACATAAAAGCTGTTTCTGCTTCATTTACATCAGCTGGATGGTAAAATGTCCTACCTTGGTCCTTTGCAAATGTATCCTCCTCACTGCCTTTCCTGATATAACTTGCTACATCAGTAATGTGTATAGCAAGCATATATTGTTCTCCCTTGTCAGTCAGACTAAAGGCATCATCCAAATCATGTGCTTTACTGGAATCTATGGTAAAAGTTCGGTCATTGCGGAAATCCTGTCTTTTTTCAGATTCCTTTTGGTCACATCTTGGTTGGAAAGAAGGAGGAGGGCCTTTAATGCCACATTCTAGTTCCAGCAATGCATTAAAATACTCTTCCTGTGAGATAACTTTTGTAACCGCTCCAAGAGGATACCTACGATTCTTTTCCCATTTCAGCACCTTGACAACTAACAGCTGATCCTCCACTATGTCTATACATTTCTCAGTGAACCAGTATTCGCTCTGGGGATTGCGCTTTCGTATTTCTATTTTGTCTGGCTCTTTCTGAAGGATGCATATAGTGGTCATGTTGTTCTTGACAGGTGTAACTAGTTTTTTACGTCCTTCCATCCTACAGATAACGGTACAACATTCTTCAGATCTGTGCATCAATCCTACTACCTTCCCTTTCAATGATTCACCTGGATTTGGCTGAAGTTCTCTGTTCAAGATCTGAACACAAACCTCATCACCAGGAAAAGATCTGCCCACATGATCAGTTCCGCTGATGCGAATGACAGAGGTTGGATCATTGAGAGGTTTAGCATATGCCAGATCATGTCTCTCCATTTTAAGTTTACAGCGTTTGAACTCATGAGGTTTGGTAGTCAACATTTCTTCCAGTTCCTCCTGAGTGTGTTCTTGGTCAAACAGCGACTCCCACTGGAAATCTGGGCTTGAGTGCTTAAAAAGGGCACTGATGATTTCTGAGGCTTTCTCAGTTGTTCTGGTACCAGAAGAGACATTTGGCTTTTCTGACTTTGATTTTGAGGACTTCCTTTTATTCTTGCCCATAGTTTACCCTGGAAATACACAAAAGGCAATTCAGATAATTGTGGCCTGTTACCGAAAATATAACCCCAATTCCGAAAAAGTTGGGACAGTATGGAAAACGCAAAAAAAACTAACAAAAAGAGACATTTGAACATTCATTTCAACCCTGTGCTATTCTGAACACACATTATTAACACATTATCTGATGTTTTACTTTGTGAGTTTAATTTATTTGTGAAAATATGCACTTTCAAATCTGATGACTTCGACACACAACAGTTTTTGTCCAAAAACTATTTGAAATGTCGAATCATCGGACCACAAAACGCGATTCCGCGGTGCTACTGTCCGAGCCCAGAGGAGTGGGCGGGGCTTCTGGACAGTGTCGATGTACAGCCTCCGCTTTGCATAGTAAAGCCTTAACTTCAAAACAGTGAAACAGGGAAACACACACACACACACACACACACACAGACATAACCACTTGATGCTTGATGCATTTGAAACAGTGTAGAAATGTTTGTGTCATTCAGTTTCATTGAAAATTCAATACACATATATCTGCAAAGCAGTTTTTTTTCACTGAGTGGCAGATAAATAATCGGCACTGCCAAATAACAATTCAATAATGACCCAAAACCCAAATGACTCATCACAGCATACACAGGGTGTTGTCCAGTCAAAATCGCTCATTTGTACACTTAAAAAAGACACCAGGAATAAAGTAATTTGTGAGCCCTGTTGAGGACGCGCTGTCGAAAGCTGTCCAGCTAAAGTCAGGCAAGAAGTCGTTTCAGAGTGAACTTGAGGAGTATTTAATACTGAGCTCATTACACTGTGATGTGTAGGCTTCCAAATACAATATAATGTCCTCTACAACAAATTACTTACAATCAGTAAAAACAAAACATCTATTATTAAAAATTATTATCTTATTTCCAGCTAAATAACTTCCAGTAAATAACTCCAGATAAACAGGGGATAAACAGATCAACAGGAAAGCTTTACTTACCTCACTGATGGTTAGGCTCTTAAGAATGAGATGGCAGTTCCTTCAGACTGAAACCTACCTCCATCTAGTAAGGGGCACATGACTTAACCCTTTCAGTCTGTATCGTAGGGCTGGATTCGGAGCTGGTGATTTAATTTCAAAGTTATGTCAGTTGTGCGTGGAGTTGGGTTGTTTAACCTGATTTTCTGGATGGCCTAATCAGGTTCTTAAAACTGCATAAATGTAGATCACGCCTCTGAAATGGCCAGTTCTGTTTGTTTTGTTTTGAGTAGCGGTGTTGAAGATGGGTTTACCTCACTAGCACGCAGAGCACCGTTCACGGAAACGCTTGCCTTTCATCTTTGAGGAAGCGAAAGCTAACAATGCATTTACACACTGCACAGGGGGAAGAGCTGAAACCAGGAGATCCCAGTCACATGGAGCACTTCCAATGAGATTATAATGAGCTCGTGCTGTCGGTGTAATGTCACAATATACATGTACATAACTTACAAATATCTTTTTTATTTTATTTATAAAATCTCAGTAATTAAAAACATTCATAATATTGATGGGAATTGAGCCCAAAAACACCTTTTATTTGAGAATTTTTAATCCCGTCATTTTTTTTTTTTAAATCTCCAAAAAAATAGTAATAGTAACATGATTTTTCATCAGGTTCATTAGATTTATACAAATGATACAGAATCCAATCCAAGCACAGAGCTGTTAAATGAGCTGACAGTGCTACAAGTGCTCACCCATATATCTATCTATCTGTGTCTTTCTCAAATTACTAAATGTAATTATATGTGACTTTCATTTCAGTTACAGTTGTGTTTCACAGGGAGAAAGGAAATGTTTCTGTTTAGTGGCCACACCCTAACATACAAGAAGCACCACGTCACGTTCACGCCTGTAGCTCTGACGTGATGTACGACATTGTTCATCCCACTGTGGAAACTATCGGAAAGAATGACACTTTGTCTTTTAGCAGGGGTAAAGGGTTGTTAAACCTCAACTTATTCTCCACATTTTCTCCCCAGTTTCTCCAAATCGTCTGTCAGTTCGCACCCGCCAGCCAGCTCCCCTCTGTTACATGCAACAAAATTGACTATAAATGTGTTATTGTTAAAGTTGGATGAAATACCTAAAGCATTCTGATGTCCCAGTCGAGGTCTTTAACTCTGTTGACGTGGCTCATGCCTCAACCAAATAGTTTTGCTTATCTCCATAACCCACCTTCTTTTATTGTCTGTGTTCGCTTTGTTGTCACGCTACACAATGCATCAAGAGAACATTCCATTGTGTTAAATTAAGTTTCATTTGCATACAAAGTGAACTGCTTTTTTTCCTCCCTGCAATGAAGAGAGGCGTATGTGTGTATGTATTTATTTATTTATTTGCTTTCTTGTTTGTTTTTAAGCTGAGAAATATGCCTGAGTGCACTACGACTTTAAGCGTAATTAAGATAATCAAATGAAATCGTGAGCATCATTACAGACACTTTGCCTCTATTTGCAATTTGTGTTTATTAAGTGTAGCTAATGTTACCATTTGATTAATGCTGATGATTATAGAGTTGCATATGCTCTGGATTAGGGGAGTGAAAATAGATTATAAAATCATGTGTGAGAAAAGATACCACAGGAGGGAAAGTAAGCCTTAATAGTATAGCGGCTAAACGGAAGCCACTTTCTGAGTAGAACGCGGATGGCAGGCATGAGGATAAAGATTCTCTGGTCTGACGAAACAAAAGATTAATTATTTGGACTGAACTGAAAGTGCTACATCTGGTGAAAGCCAGGTAATGCTAATAAACTGGCTAAAATCATCCCTACAGTAAAACATGGTGGTGGCGGCATCATATTATGGGGGAGCTTCTCAGTGGCAGGGATGGAAAGAATGCGAAGCATGACAGTGACTCGATCTCTTTCTCAATCCTAAGAATCCTAAGGCTCGTACCTTGGAACAACGAGCTCGGAAGCAAAGGAGACAGGAGAATGCATCTTTACAAGAATGAAAATGTGCTGCAATCGTTTTCTGTTACACAGGGGACCATCCCAGTACACTTCTAGTAGTGGGACAGGGTCCTTATCTCTTCAGTGCTCCCTAAGAAATACGTTTCAGCTGGTTAACAGATTTACTCTTAAATGGCTGCTTAACCAAAAGTTACACTAAAAACTAAACCAACGAGTTCACCGTTAGCTAATTCAACAACCTCATATAAATAAATCATATCAAAATCGTTGTTTTAAGGCGTATATTTCGATTATTGTCGTTAAAAAGGCGTTACAACTATGTTATGGATCAGGCTTCCGTCTCCAGTCGTGTTTTTTTGCCGCAGTGACTTCTGGGACTTCAAATCTGCATCTGATGCATCCTCGATATCAAGAACACATCCAGGTAATTTCATGCATCCCTGCTACTTGCGTTCTTGAGTATTGGGATTGAACTTTGGGAGTGGATGATGACGACGTAGAATGAGTACAAGAGGACGCAAGATTGCATACGAACGCATATTGAGAAAGAGCTGGGGAAAATCTCTGAATGTCCTCGGGTGGCGCAGTCAAAGGCTAGAACCCCATAGAACACCTGTGGAGAGAACCGAACGTGGAGGCTCACAGACACTCCCCATTTCCCCAATATGACTGAGCTTGTGATGACCTGCTAGGAGGAATGGGAGAAACTGCCCAAATCCAAGTCTTTATTGGTCACATTACAGCACAGTGAAATTCTTTTCTTCACATACCCCAGCATGTTAGGAAGCAGAGCGCAGGGTCAGCAGGGTCAGTGCCCCTGGAGCAGAGATGGCTAAGGGCCTTGCTCAAGGGCCCAACAGTGACAGCCTGGCACTGCTGGGGCTTGAAGCCCCAACCTTCTGATCAGTAACCCAGAGCCTTAACCGCTAAGTAACCACTGCCCCAATATACTTATCACCTATTTGCTGCTTGCACATTATATATGTATTTTTTAAAAAGTTGAACATTATATATTATTTAAAACAAGCAATATATATATATATATATATATATATATATATATATATATATATATATATATATATATATATATATATATATATATATATATATATATACACACACACACACAGTAACTCACAAAAGTGAGTACACCCCTCACATTTGTGTAAATATTTGATGATATCTTTTCATGTGGCAACACTGAAGAAATGACCCTTTGCTACAATGTAAAGTAGTGAGTGTACAGCTTGTGTAACAGTGTAAATTTGCCGTCCCCTCAAAATAACTCAACACACAGACATTAATGTCTAAACCGCTGCCAACAAAAGTGAGTACACCACTAAGTGAAAATGTCCAAATTGGGCCCAATTAGCCATGTTCCCTCCCCGGTGTCATGTGACTTGTTAGTGTTACAAGGTCTCAGGTGTGAATGGGGAGCAGGTGTGTTAAATTTGGTGTCATCGCTCTCACACTCCCTCATACTGGTCACTGGAAGTTCAACATGGCACCTCATGGCAAAGAACTCTCTGAGGATCTGAAAAAAAGAATTATTGCTCTACATAAAGACGGCCTAGACTATAAGAAGATTGCCAAGACCCTGACACTGAGCTGCAGCACGGTGGCCAAGACCATACAGCGGTTTAACAGGACAGGTTCCACTCAGAACAGGCCTCGCCATGGTCGACCAAAGAAGTTGAGTGCATGTGCTCAGCGTCATATCCAGAGGTTGTCTTTGGGAAATAGACGTATGAGTGCTGCCAGCATTGCTGCACAGGTTGAAGGGGTGGGGGGTCAGCCTGTCAGTGCTCAGACCATACGCCACACACTGCATCAAATTGGTCTGCATGGCTGTCGTCCCAGAAGGAAGCCTCTTCTAAAGATGATGCACAAGAAAGCCCGCAAACAGTTTGCTGAAGACAAGCAGACTAAGGACATGGATTACTGGAACTATGTCCTGTGTTCTGATGAGACCAAGGTGAACTTATTTGGTTCAGATGGTGTCAAGCGTATTTGGCGGCAACCAGGTGAGGAGTACAAAGACAAGTGTGTATTGCCTACAGTCAAGCATGGTGGTGGGAGTGTCATGGTCTGGGGCTGCATGAGTGCTGCCAGCACTGGGGAGCTACAGTTCATTGAGGGAACCATGAATGCCAACATGTACTGTGACATACTGAAGCAGAGCATGATCAGTATGCAGTATTCCAGCATGATAACGACCCCAAACACACCTCCAAGACGGCCACTGCCTTGCTAAAGAAGCTGAGGGTGAAGGTGATGGACTGGCCAAGCATGTCTCCAGACCTAAACCCTATTGAGCATCTGTGGGGCATCCTCAAACGGAAGGTGGAGGAGCACAATGTCTCTAACATCCACCAGCTCTGTGGTGTCGTCATGGAGGAGTGGAAGAGGACTCCAGTGGAACCTGTGAAGCTCTGGTGAACTCCATGCCCAAGAGGGTTAAGGCAGTGCTGGAAAATAATGGTGTTCACACAAAATATTGACACTTTGGGCCCAATTTGGACATTTTCACTTAGGGGTGTACTCACTTTTGTTGCCAGCGGTTTAGACATTAATGGCTGTGTGTTGAGTTATTTTGAGGGGACAGCAAATGTACACTGTTACACAATCTGTACACTCACTACTTTACATTGTAGCAAAGTGTCATGTCTTCAGTGTTGTCACATGAAAAGATATAATCAAATATTTACACAAATGTGAGGGGTGTACTCACTTTTGTGAGCTACTGTGTATATATATAAAATGTGTATATATGTATATACACACACACACATATATATACATACATGTGTGTGTGTGTGTGTGTGTGTGTGTATATATATATATATATATATATATATATATATATATATATATATATATATATATATATATATAATGTGTATATATATGAAATAAATAAATGAAATATATAAACAAAGTTGAACATAACAGACACTATCGCATATTATCATTTATTTATTCGTGCACATAAATGGGGAATTTAGTTGGAAATATTGGGCAACCTTGCTCTCAATCCCAAACAGTATGTCTTCACCCGTGTTAAACGCGCCTTAATGTTTTCCAAGGTAAGCAGTGTATAAATGTTTTGCTAGTATACATTTAGGACAAAACATTATTGTTTGAGTTTGTCGTGTTTTGTTTTTAAATGCGTGCGGTTGAAAGGGAAAAAAAAAGAAAAACAAGCAAAACGCCCGCTGAGAAGACAGAACAGTGTTTAGCTGCTCCTGGTTAGCAGGCCCGGAACGCGACCACGGGTCTTTCCTGATCAGCTACACCGGACTCCGCGCTTCACACAGCGGTCACGCGGCTTGTTATCCGTCGGCTGTGTGGGGATAAGATATATAGGTGAAGTGCAGTTATTCTCTCATATAACAGTTAGACGGTTCGTTCTTCAGTCCCCCCTCCCAAATAGAAAGTTTAAAAGTCTGTTCGTTTTGTAAGAAACTTTTTTTTCATGTGTTTACAGTACTCTTTTGTAAGGTATTTACATTTGATATTAGATTATGCAGGAACTTGAGTAGGCTGTAAAACATTGTACATGTAAAAGGGTAAATATTGCGTTAAATGTGTGGTATAGGAAATGGTTAAGCTTTTGTATTGAGGTTGTCGGTTGACCTGAATGATAAGTGTAAGGAAAACACAGCAGTGATGTATTCATGCAGCATGAACTTAATGTGTTTCCTGTTTATGATACCCCGTTGCAGGATCGGAGGATGAGCAGGGGACGCAGCGCAAAAAAACGACTGCCTCCAGACAAGCCGGACACTCCTGAGCCTTTTGACGATGCGATTCTGGAAGAGGTGAAGCAGCTTTTTAACAAGGTGAGAGAGTACAGTGCTCCACCCGGAGACGAATGGTGCTTACCGGACCCCAGCGCGGTGCTCCGTGACCGGCCATGGAGTCATCCACCTCTGCAGACTCTGAAAAACTCCTTAAACGAGGTGAAAAATCAGCTCAGTGACAAAGATTTGGCAGTGTGGCACCAGCACACCTGCTCCACCAACAGAGCGGGTACCATTACGTCCAACCTCCGCGAGACTGCCAATGCAGAGCTTTGCACTCAGGCCTGGGCGAAATTCTACGAGATCCAAGGAAGCTTCAAACTCCTGTCAGAAACGGCACTGCGAAACGGTGAATTGAACTCGGTCCATTTGTGCGAAGCTCCTGGAGCATTTATTGCCGCGCTTAATCACTTCCTTCAAACCAGCAGGCTGTACTGCGACTGGACCTGGGCTGCTAACACACTGAATCCGTATCACGAAGCTAACGGACGGAGTCGCACTATTGCGGATGACAGACTCATCGCTCATACTCTCCCTTGGTGGTTTTTCGGCTCGGACAACACCGGTGACATCATGCTTCAGAAGCATTTGCTGGAGCTGCAGGTATTTGTTGGTAACATGCGCAGTGTGGATTTGGTCACTGCGGACGGAAGCTTTGACTGTCAGGGTGACCCGGGAGAGCAGGAGAGTTTAGTGGCTCCGCTGCAGTACTGTGAAACCGTGTGCGCTTTACTCTTACTTGCCCCTGGAGGCTCGTTTGTCCTGAAGATGTTCACGCTTTTTGAGCATTCGTCCATTTGCCTGCTTTACCTCCTTGCGTGCTGCTTTCGCGTGGTTCACGTTTTCAAACCTGCGACTAGTAAATCCGGGAATTCTGAGGTCTACGTCGTGTGTTTGCACTTCAAATCCAAAGACACCGTCCGGCCGCTGCTCTCAAAGCTGATCCGTAACTACGGTCCAGATATGGTTTCTACGGTTGCGCTATTTCCAAAAAGCTGCATTCCTCACTCTTTTCTCAGGCAGCATGAGGAAATCTGCGCATTTTTCCACATGCTACAGGTCAACACCATCCAGGAGAACCTGCAGCTCTTCACCAGTATGACCACTGAGCAACGCAATCGTTTAGATCAGCTCAGAGAATGTGCTGCGCAGTTCTATGTTGAGCGTTTTCAGGTGCAGTCCTTACCACGCAAACGCTGGGTGTGCCGAGGTGGGTCGCTGGCCTGGGGGAAGCCGTGCCCGAGGAAGCAAATGGGATCTTTTAACCAGCGCAAGGAGATGCAGTTTAAGGAATGGAGGGAGCGTCTTGCACATGGACCTTACCAGGCATGGATAGAGGAACATTTTCAGGTTGAGGAAGGACATCATTCTGTACTTGCTGGTCCTGTGGCTGAGTGTGACTTAAACGCGTGGTTTAGTCACATGGGAGCAGCACTCCCAAAAGTACGCAGCTCTGCTTTCTGTGATCCGGAGTTACTCGATCTGCTTAATGAAGCTTTAGAGGAGCGGACCGTGGGCTTGAAGGAACAGCCACTGGCCCAAACCACACCAGCATGCAGATCTTGCTCCATGAGGACTTCATCTCCTGCATCCATATTAAATGAACTCTGCAACCATCCAAATGTTGTTTCTTGCTTAGTGTTGGTTGGGAACCAGTCATGGCAGGATGTACCACTTTCAGGAAACCAGCTACAGCCGCGGTTCTGTCCAGGCCCGTCCTACCCAGAGTTGTGCGTTTCCACTTTGCACGATGGAGATCCGCTTCATCAACACAAGCTACTGAGCAGTGTGTGTTCAGCTCTGTGTGGACTTTCTGAAGGATCAGCACTGGTGGTTCCATTGTGCTCAGCTTTGACCCGTTTCACCGCATCTCTGGTTCTCGCTCTCCATCTCTGCTTCCAGTCGATCGGTTTCCGTCGGCCCGTTTGCGGCCCACCTGTTGTGCTGCTGTGTGCGGGGTTCTCCTCTGTGCCTCAGATCAACACCATCCTCCAGGACGTCCTGGACCAAATGAGAACGCTCGAACCGGACAGGCAGCTTCTGCAGTTTGCGCCGATGGAAGAACTGATCAGAGGTTCACTGCCTCACTTTCTGTTCGACCTCAACAACACTGTTTTGAGACAGCAGCTCCATTTACTTCTACCATTGCAGCAGAAAAGATAACACGCTATGTCTCTATCTCACTGGGGCTCAATCCCAGTCCTCAGTTCTCCAAACCCTCCAAATTCTTGTGTGCCCCTTACTAAAAGACCATTACTTCTCCAGCTTGTGACAGTGGAGGAATTGATTAAACTCCATTTACTCCAAAAGCCAGATGATACTTTCCATCAGTCTCATTCCTCAGAGATTTTCTATTTTTCTGTATTTATTTCTACTCTCACACTTCTGACGGAGGTTGAACATCGCTCAGTATATCGAGTTAGGAGAAATTAAATGAAGTATAATTACTGACTGGTTTGTTATTCCTACACTATACAAAGACACTCTATACAGCTTGTAGCACAACGTGGTTGAGTTCTCGAATCTGATTGGTCAGAATGTGAGCAGTTATTTTCGTATAACCGCGTGGTGTGTTATCCTGTACTTCCAGTTTCTGGCCAACTGCAGTCATTAATTCTTTCACTATGGACAGTTTGGTCTTGGGGACCCATATTTTGCATATTTTTCTTTTCCATGGTCTTGCACGCTTCAGTTTGAGTTTTATGTGCCATGTATATATGGAGAAGGCTTTTTGTTCAAGAAAATATAGAACATTTATGTTTGTCTAAAGCAGATCATTCATTCTATGTTGTGCATTTATTATTATGTTTTAGAATGATTTATATGTGATGTGTAAATGTCAAACTACTTTGAATTGCCTTAGCTACTATATTTTTGACAGCAGCAGTTTATTTTTGGGCACGTGGTCTGTTATTATTGTATTATGTTTCTAGGGTCATCTACCAGCTGAAGATTCCAACGCCAGTCCCCTGTATTTGGGGGGGGGTTCTGTAGGTGAACAACATAGAATATATTTGCTTTATGTGCTGTATGTATTATATAGACATTATAATAATAATAATTATTATTTTGTCAAAATAAAGTGATATTTTTTGATTTGACCAAATATCTTCTTTATTCTAACAAATAATTTATTGGATCCACAGAAGTGTCATTACACATCCCACATTCCTTCAGTAAGTCATGGTTCAGTCAGCTTCATTGCAGTCGATTTAGGAGTCGGCCACATTGATCTCGTCTAATCTGGCAGGTTCGTCTGACTGAGCGGTTCCATTAAATGTTAAATGAGATGCCATGTCATTGTCGTTCAGAAAATAACTTATAATTGTTTTTGCATATAAGCATATTGTCAGAATTCATCTCTCGCGTACCAAGACACGTACATGGGCCTGTTTCTCATTAACTAATTAGAAAGTAACAGTTCATAATTGTTGTCTGTCTTTGCGTAATTAAAAACGAGACGATCTCGTGCACGTCAACACTTTAACATGTTATTCAAAAGCAAATAAAAACACCCTCATTAGATTTGTTGAGTGAACTGTTGACTATGAAGACACTCATTAGACTTCTTGCAACATTTCAGTATAGGCCTGTTAATAAAAATAGAGCTGCTAATGGCGCAAAGATTCGTCTAAACCCAGTGCTGTAAATGTTGGACTTGCGTTGTCATCTGAGTGACTTCTAATATAGGATTTGCCTTACAGTTTGTGCCAGACCTCTTCCCTGATGAAGTGCCTGTGTGCTTAAGAAAAGAGTGCACTAACTCTCCACAGCAGTAGGGGGCAGCAGTGTATTTGGAAATAAAAGAGGGAAAATGTAAGACCTACTTGTGTAAGCAGGACCCAAAATAGTACATCCACCAGTACCAGTTCCCAGCGTGGTGCGTTATATTGAATGCAGCACTGAAGCTAAACGAACCATTTTCACACCACTGGGAATGTAAAAGTTCTGTTCAACATTAGGTTGGAAAGATATATAATCATACAATTATAGAAGCAGAAGAAAAAGGAATGAACATTATCTTCCCCACCAAGTCAACATTCTCAACATGGTCAGCTTGGTGTTTCAGAGTCTTTGGGCATGCAGTGTACTTGATGCTAATCTGGTGACTATACATGTCTATGACTTGTTAGCTACATTAAGCTTGAGTCTAAAAGACACAACTAAAGAAGCAAACAGATTCAACAAAAGGATTCATTCATCTTCAGTAAGAAGATGCTTCATCCTGGTCAGGGAACAGTGTGGGCGAAGCTGGAACACAAGCTGTATGGAACACCAGTCCATCACATGGCACCATGCATACATATTCACACACAGGGCCAATTTAACATACATACACACCTACTGGCATGTTCGGGGGGGGTCAGTCTGGCGCACCCAGAGGAAACCCATGTGGGCACAGAGAAAACGTGAAATTCCACACAGACAGTAACCCGAGCCTGGAGTTATGAGGAGGAAATGCTACCATGCTGCCCAGTCCTAATTTAGATGAAGACAGATTAAGAGGCCACGCCTGTACTGCAGTGATCGATGTGGAGAGTGAAATGATAGGCGAAGTCTAGAGACCATGCCTACTTCACTGGACTGACATGTGCAGAGACCACTCCTCCTTCACTGGACTGACAGTTGCAGAGACCACTCCTCCAGTTGACCTTGTGTTTTGTTTTGATTATGAACACTGATGGTTATTAAAGCTTGGCGTTTGTAGATAGAAGAGTGAAGATATTTGCTGTCAGTCAGGTCATGTTAAGGCTCTTTAAAACTCTTTAATTAATTTAGTTGTTTTTTTCATTAATTTTACAGCTGCTGTCCAGCTTACAAATGACCTTTATTCTTAAAAGGAATTATTCTCTCATGATTTGATCTAACTGCTTATTCTGATATAAATAAAGTAGTTATACATGTACTCTTCACATTAAAAAAATTATACATATAAAACATTATACATATTTCAAAAACGAAGGTGGGGTTGCCACTGTGGGTGGAGGAGGTGTAGGGGGGGGGGAGGTGGGGGGGCTTGGGTGTGGGGGAGGAGGAGGAGGGAGGTGTGGGGGTGGAGGGGGGGAGAAGGTGTGGGGGAGGAGGAGGAGGGAGGTGTGGGGGAGGAGATGTGGGGGTTATAAGCTGCTGTCAGAGTGGTACACACACAGCCCAGTCCTGCAGAGAGACTGAAAGAAGACAGGAATTATCTCGTCCCGAGGAAGAAGAGAAAGTTTCAGTGATGTCTGTAAACCCGCAGCACCTGCACCTGGCTGAAGTCACCGCGGCGCACTTCATCACCGTGTGGGAACACTTCGACCGCCACGGTGAGTCAGACGACCCCGGAGTCCTGCGCTTCACATGAATCTACACGTAAAGCAGCTACAGCGCTGACACTATGTTAACGATGTATTTAACACAAGAATGTAAATGAAACAGTAATTACAACTGATTAAAAATCAAATACAGGCTGATGGATATGCTGAGCGTGTTTCCGAGCCGTGGGATCACCCAGATTTAAAAGCAATTTGAATAAAATACAGACAGAATGGATTAAAAGGGGATCATTAATAGGACTATTCTCTTTTTTAATCAAGTTTGTCTCAGGATGCTGATTTTGCACTGCTCTGCAGAAATCTTCCATAGACATGCCCGAGGGACTAAAAGTGGGAGATGAAATATTCATTCATGTGATTCGGAGCCCAACATCTGTGACTGATACCCGAAAAAATAAATAAATCCAGTTCCTAAAGGTCAACTCGATCAGCTTCCCAGTATTTTATTAATACAGTACATGCTTAGCTGGAGTAGAATGAATGGCAGGAAATCCTCATGCTCATGTAAACCAGAATATCTTTTTCAAATAGATAAGAGAGCCATGGGGGATAAATGCAGAGCCTGATGATAGTGAGCATGAGGATTATCAGGAAATTACGGGGGGAAAAAAAAAGATTTCAAAATCAGTAGCAAACGAAGTCAGAGCGGTGGTGCGGGTTATGTTCCTCTCTTAAAAACTAAGACGAGGTATTAATAATTGACACGCATGCTTTAATGATTGGATGGATCTAATATGACAAATATGATAATCAAATCTATAATTCTCCTAGGAAATGGCTATATTGAAGGAAAGGAGCTGGAGAATTTCTTCAGGGAGCTGGAGGCAGGACTCCGGGGAACCAACACGGTGAGTGTTGACCGCATCGCTCTCCACAGGAACGGACGTTAAATATATACGCTATATCCCCTTTTACTCTGAACTCAGTTTACCAGCCAAATGTCTGAAGATTAACCTAAATCATGTTGAGACGTCCTCATCTTAAACCTCATCTTAAATCTTAAAGTGGGTTCAGAGGAATAGATAAAAACGAATGACACGTCAAGGAAGTAATATTATCTAGGTAGAAGATCGATGCCCCGAACTCCAGCCCAAGTTCTCAGAGTTCCATCCCTTTACGGTTCCTACAATCCCACCTTAAAAAGATCTGCGCTCGCAAACCGTTTCCTCTTCTGCGATCAAGCGTATATAATAAACATGTGCTCGAATAGGGCCGTGACCACGTCGCTAAGCAGATCTCCAAGACAGAAAGTCACTTAATAATACATGATAATATCACTAACTGACGAGCAGCTACTAGATCCGCACTGCAGAGGAAGTACTAGAACACTCCGGTCATAGTTCCTTGGTAGTTAATAGTAGTGTTAATCGGGAGCTGTTTATTTATTACCGCTTACTTTATACAGAAGTTATGGAATAGTGTTGTGACGTGAAGTTTATTCATTCGAGAGATTGGTGTTAGTTCAGCGTGTACAGTAACTTGCTGTGTTAATGAACAGAAGGTTGAGAGTTTCAATCCCAGCACTGTCTGAGAGCCTCTGATATTATTATTATTATTATTATAACAACAACAACAACAACGTGAACAACAGTGTGTCTATGGCAGTGCTGGGATTTGAAAACACAACAAAAATGCTTGTAAAGTGAACATAATATCTGCTAGAAACCATGTGTCATTCTTCATATTTGTGTTTGGGCGTTTAAGGATTCCGCGAATGGCACTTTAAAAGAGAAGACTCAAGAGCTGATGAAGAAATTTGAGAAAAATGCTGACGCGAAGATTGAGATGTCAGAGGTATGTCATCACCGGTTTTATATTATATATATATATATATATATATATATATATATATATATATATATATATATATATATATATATATATATATATATCTCAAAAGAATCAGATTCTTGCAAAGCATAAAAGATCCAGGTGGCGTTTTCAACACCGCATGAATAAAACATTATGGGAAACGGGCTGAAGCGCCATCAAACCCCAGCGATTGTACTGTATTGGTGGGTTTAATATTTTCTTTTGGAACGGAGTGGTGATGAACGTGTACTGATGGTGGTCAGATCATCCTGCCTGTGTATATGAAGAAGAAGATGGATCTGTGCTGTGATGTGCATCACGTTATGAGAATATGGGAAGGGGAGTAGATGGGTGGAGAACGGGTGGAGCAGAGCACTTTATTCTCACACAGACGTGAGGTTTCGTCATCAAAACGTGTAGAGAAATGTGTACATGGTTCCATTCAGTTACAAAATCCAACCAGAAAACCCAAGATATTCTTATATATAATACTAATAATAATAATAAGAGGAAGAAGAAGAATTATACTAAAGAAAGAGTATCAGCCTCCTTGCTTTCCATTATGCATGGCTTAACAGTACGGAAATTGGGGTCAGTGGTTAAAGCTCACGAGATATCACACAGCAAGTGGACAGATGAGGTTGCTGAGGCTCGACAACAAAACCCACTAATCCAGAAAGAGATTGCACATCTCGCTCCACTTCCTGGGCATTCCCTTCATCACACATGGATGCGTCTCCTCATGAACGTTTCTGACACCGATTCTAAACGCCATTTATTTGTAAGACATATTTGTCCAGGGGACGTTATGGGTGAAGCAGAATCCAGGCCAAGGCTGGGACGATTAAATGAGCTGACACGGATAAAAAAAAAAAATACATGCAAGTCTAACGTAACAAGCTAATAGCTTGTTGCTAGCTAGCAACAAGTCGCTTGAGTGTGAGTGTAATATATATATATATATATATATATATATATATATATATATATATATATATATATATATATATATATATATATATATATATATATATACACACACACACACACACACACACACACACACACACACATGCATACATATACAAAGTCGTGACCAAATGCACCATAAAACTGGCCTGAGGACTTCGCAGACCAACTGGTAGACAAGCCAATAAAACAGGCACAGAGTCACCAGAGCAATACAGACAGAACCAGTATAGGAAGAAAAGAACAGGATATGTAAACACAAGGAGAATAAGTTTTGGTTAACCAGTCAGGAATACTGTGAGCATTACTTCGCAGCTAGCAGAATGTCCAGAGTTTATAGTCTGTATAGGGAAGTGGATAACAGGAATCAGGTGAGTGCCATTTGTAATCAGGTGTACAGAAATGTGACGGAGATCGTGCAGACAGGTGCTCCATCCCAATTACGCCTACTCTCCGTCTTAAATTGTACCTGAGGTTAAAATTAGTGCGTCCCAAAATCGTAGCGTGTCGAAACGAGGATCCCAAAGATACCCGGACCGTCCAAGGTTTCCGGGAGGTCTTCGAAGTGTGGATCCGTCTACACTTTTTCGGCCGTGTTTGTAGGCTGCAAGGCGTTCTGCCGATTGGAGTTCAATTCACTTGTTGCTCGGCGCTTTGTCGCCGTTTCCAAAATTGCAGCTCCGTGTCGTGTACGTAAATAGAAAACGAACGGGTGCGGTTTCCATTAGATCTCACGATATTACCGAGAACTATGGTTACAAAATGAAATAAAAGCTCACACCTGCTCTCTGCCTTTACAGTAAAGTATTCAATCTAAAAAATAATTCCAACATTTATATATGTGCATATTTGTAGTAGCAGAAGGTATATTTAATATCTTGCATTAACCCATTCGCCTTCACAAGTTTATATATATACAAACAGTGACCCAAAAAAACAAAACCATAAACATCAAGCCGTTTTTTTTTTTAAAATTACATTAATCCTGTGCTTATCAAATGTTCTGTAGGACATGAGACAATTTAACAAGGTTAAGAGATAAGTGAGGAAGTGTGTGGGGGGGGGGACGGGAAAAGGGATAAGACAGGAAAAGAAAGGGGAAAAGGAGATAAAGTGAATAGGAAAATATGATGGAGAAGTGAAAGGGATAAGAAAGAAAAATAAGAGGAAGATGAATACGAGAGGAAACCTGCATGGCAAGGGTAAAGGGTTAAAGGATGGGAAGCAGATGAGGTTAAAAGAGAGAGGTCGGAGATGGGGAAACAGAATTAAAAGAGGGAATTGAAGGGGGAGGGGGGAGATGAAAAAGATGCAACAGTACGATAAAGACCTGTGAAAAGGAAAGGATAGGGTCAGGATAAAGGAAGGAAGGAATAACACTAAGTATCTTCAACGTACGACGTGTTGTAAAGCATTCTAACATTTCACCAAGCACTGTAGAATCTCCTTAGAGCATTTGGGGATTAGTGTGCTCAGGCGGACACTAGCCCTGATTTCCAGGCCACTGGACCTCCTGGTTTGCGAGCAACACGGCGGAAACAAGCAATTAAAACTGAAGTTTAAACTCCGTGATGAAGGATTTCAGCTAGCCGGGACACCGCAAGGAGATTAGGCGACTTGGCTCGTGTTATCTGGAAGTTCGAAATTGCTTAACCCAGAGTATAACATCCATCACTGCTATGGTGATAACGTCGAGCAAGAACGTTCCAGAAGGTACAGTACGTAACAGATGGGTTCGCAGCAGATTTTGTGAAGATTATACTGTATTTGTACATTATTTGGGATTAATAATGCGATTGTGTCGAGGATTATACGGACTGCTGTTAAACGCCTGACCTCTTGGTGTGATCCTGATATCTCTGTGCATTACGGTGTAGGGAAGGTTAATACGCGGGTAAAGCACAGAGCTGTCCATAGTAGGGAGATGTAAACATAAAGCAAAGGTCTGTAAGCTGATGGTAAAGAGTGATTTGAGTGTGTTTGATATGAATGTGTAATTTACTATTAGCGTTACATCGCACACGCACACTCTGCTTTTCTCTAGTATGGTGCTAGTGCTAGTGTGTATCCTCAGAGCCCTTGGAGCTGCACGGTAGACCGAGCAAGCGTGTTCTCTCGGTCACCCGAGAGAACGTTGGGAAGTTATATATGGAGTGAGCAGCGTCATGATGTTTCCTTATCTCTGTAATGAGTGAAATAGTACTTCTCTACAGACCTACCCACCTCAGTACGTCTCCTACAGAATAAGAAGTGACTCCAGGCTCCACAGTCTCTCTGTCTCTTTCTTTCAGCTGGCTCAGGTCCTTCCTACAGAGGAGAACTTCCTGCTGTGTTTCAGACAGTTCTTGGGATCCAGCGCCGAGTTCATGGCGGTACTACGCTCAGCACACACACACGCACACACGCACACACGCACCAATGACGCTTCATCAGATTCATCTGATTTATATGTTCATCACCAATCTTCTGCATGTAGAAGATCAAGAGAGTTCTATTTGCAGAATGTCATTCATAGTTAATGGCCTACAGCACACAGAAACTGTGTGTGTGTGGTTAAACAAGGCAATGTTGTAAATAATGCAACACAACAAAAAGTGCTTGCTGAGTGTGTTGCACGTGGATTTCGGAGGAGATAAGCAGGAAAGACACACAATGTAATTTACTGCGAACATTTTCAGCGCCGTTACAGTCTTTATACTGTTTTTTTTTACAAGGTCATGATTGAATTACCGGTGGTCATTTCATTAAAAAGTACAAATAGTATTCATTGATGTATAAATAATGGATGATTACTATAAATCAATACTTTTTTTTTTAATGCGTTTCACTTCATAGGCATGGAGGAAATACGACACGGACCGCAGTGGATTTATCGAGTCCAACGAACTAAAGGTAAATAGTAAATATAAACAAATATAATGAATATGAACAAATAAAGAAACCTGAAGTATGTATTAAAGTCAGCTGTTATTTATTTATTTATTTATTTAAAGAATTTCCTCTCTGACCTCCTGAAAAAAGCGAACAGACACTATGATGACAAAAAGATGAATGAGTACACACAGACTATTGTAAGTACACACACGCACACACACGCGCACACACAGCTCTGTATTACGATATTAAGTGGTGGTTTCATATTGCATGATACGTTGCTCTTCAAAAATATTGGCACCCTTGGTTAACGTGTGTGGAAATTATTGCACTCGATAATTTAAACCTTCCACTCAGACAAAAGGAGAAAAGACCCATTAGATGTAAATAGTATTGTATCTGAAAATGTATTTTACAGAATTATTGACATCCTGAGGAATACTTTAGATAAATGCAACTGGGCTTTGTGACCTTCACGTTATTCACATTATTTCGTTATTATCCTGGCGTATAAATGGGTAGGCACACATGAAATCCCATTTCGTCCTCCATTACCATGGGAAAACCAGAGAAATTTCAGTCCAGACGCTGTGTAAAATACATACGCAGTTACAAGCAGAATTAAGGCCTGAAACATGTCTGAAACAGTTGGCCGTTGGACCCATGAGCACACGGTGCACTCATACAGTGATGAGCATGATGAATTAAAAAAAAACAGAGCCCACAGATCAGACTCAGAAATGCACAGTAGAGTGAATTCTTTCAATTTTCATCATGTTACACCTCATAAAATGTAACACTTTCATTTCCGCAAAGCGTCATTACAGCTACAATTGGCATTGTGTGTCGCGCACGCAGCATACAGCACGTTTGGAGTGTCAGGATTTTATTATTAACTCAGGTCCAGACTTGGCCACAGCTAGAATGTCCATCAAGACGAACCAAAACACACAACAGCACCGTTTCTGCAGTGACCATCTCAGGTTCTGGCTTTGAGAACTACTGCAAATCTGGCTTCTAAATTGAAAAGTTCACATGCACAAACCTGGAAACTTAAAAATGCCGTACAAGCCATCTTTAAAAACCTCACAACAAAACATTGGTAGTACCTAACAACAACAACAACAAAAAAACATAGCTCTGGGACATTATTTGGACAAGGCCAGTTGACGGCCGCAGACACCCTAACGTTACAGCATTACAACAAACACACGACTGAGACACCAATAAACACTTCTCTAGCTTCACTTCTGTCTATATTGGAGAGAAAACCAATGAATTCATGAAGTAAAGCAAGATTGACTGGCAGGTTTGATCCCTGAACATTCTTTCCATCAGAAAGGGCATGTGCTTAAATGTGAACAACTCATTTGTGGTGTAAAATGCATTGTATGGATGGTCCTTCTCTGCACACCAGATCTTTTGTGTACAGACTCCTCAATGTGAGAGAGGAGGAACTTCTGGGTTTTACTATTTAGCTGCCTAATCGTCGCACATCCTAAGGCCACCATCCTTCTTTCTGATCAGTATGACCCTTGAAGCTTAGGGACTACAACTTTCTTGGATAACCTGATTGTCAAGCATCTGATGGATATGCGCACATGGCTGTTTCATAATCAGAAGGAGGTACACCTCCAGCAAGGAGATTACGCATGAGAAATAAGGCTACTACAGTCACCCTCAAAACCTGAAAACTCAGGCACATATCTGTAAAGCAGAGATCTCACCCTGCCCTGCTCCAACGTTAGAAAGAGGAGCCTGATCAACAGACTGGATTTGGTTCGCAGGCAGGGCACCGGAGTATAAAAGACCCACTACAAACTTCCCGCTCATAATCCTGGTACCAGTGCGCAGACGCACAAAAAGTGAGAAAGTGTCCAAATTTACCACTATCCAGCAACTAGGCTGTGAACCTGCTGCCACCCAATCCTGTAGAAACAGAACATTTAAAAAACACTTTACTATCAAGCTCAATCAACAACAACATGGCCATACAATTACACCAATCATGGACAGACTAAACTGAGACAGCTGGACGGATTTGCTTTGCTTTACCTGTAGATAAAAGGTGTTCTCTTTATCACACACCTAATTACAAACTGAAAATGTACACTCGTGTATCTAAGTGAGATGTTACCATAGCTGCCATAAAACACCACAATAAGCTTTTAACCCACGGAAATAAAGAGTCGAAACCCCTGTGATATATGAGAAACCCAAATAAACATACCCCTCTCCAGCGAAGCACGAATCCCCAGTGAAATGAACATGGAGACAAACAAACACGAGCACATCAAAGCCATCTGATACACTATTAGTACCAGCTATGCAAGTGGGCGTGTCTGTTATGGATTCAGACTTCAGTCAGCCCAGGAGGCTAATCAAACCAGGCAGATAAACACTGGAACAAAACTATATAAGTCATCAGTAATCAGCTGACACTGAATGAGGATAGGAGCTGGACTGGAGGTCATGTGATGAGGCTGTGCGCTGAGGATCATGGGAGTTGACATCTCCAACTCTGGGAGTTTGTTGGTCTTTTGAAAATGTCATCATTTTGTTCTAAAAGGAAATGCTTTGGTTTCGAACACAACACAGTGTAAAATGATTCACGGTTATGTTTCATATACAGCTGAAGATGTTCGACCTGAACGGCGATGGAAAACTGGGACTGTCCGAGATGGCCAGGTGAGAACCGGAAGCTTTTTTTATACCTCGTATACGCAAAACAGGGCAGTTAGCACTTTCCTCCCGTGGCACAGCACCAGCAAAAAAAACCATCCCGTGGCTTCACATGCCGCACATATTAACTCTGGACCGGATGCTTTTGTAAGAATCAGGAGACACAGGGAAGAACCTCAAAGTTTTAACAAAACACTAAATGTCATTTTGTCATGTGACTGTATTGACGTGAACATTTAGCACAGAAATGTAATTGTGTCTCTCCAGGCTGCTTCCGGTACAAGAAAACTTCCTGCTGAAGTTCCAGGTAAACTCATCGCTCTCAGTGTTTTGTAAGGAACTTCGGGCTTTTCTCTCTCAGTCTCTGAGGGGGAGTGGGGAACCACCCACTGGCTCTCAGGTAGTGATGTGTGACCACAGATGTCCTCACATCTTCAACAAAGAGATGCGATTCTAATCAACATTAAAACCACTGACAGGCGACATGGATAACGCTGATTACCTCCTTACAATAGCACCTGTAAAGGGGTGGGATATACAGTATTAGGCAGCAGGTGAACAGTCAGTTCTCGAAGTTGACGTGTTGGAAGCAGGAAAAATGGGCAAGTGTAAAGATCTAAGCGACTTGTGAATTGTGATGCCTAGACGTCTGGGTCAGAGAATCTCTAAAACAGCAGGTTATGGGGTGTTCCTGGTATGTAGTGATTAGTACCTACAAAAATTGGTCCAAGGAAGGAGAACCAGTGACGGGTGACAGGGTCATGGGCTACCAAGGCTCACCGATGCACATGGGGAGCGAAGGCTAGCCCGTCTGGTCCGATCCCACAGAAGATCTACTGTAGCACAAATTGCTGAAAAAGTTCATGCTGGCTCTGATGGAACGGAGACAGAACACACAGTGCCACGAGGCTGCGTAGCTGCAGACCGGTCAGTGCCCATGCTGACCCCCTCTCCACCGCCCAAAGTGCCAACAATGGGCACGTTAATATCAGAACTGGACCATGGAACAATGGAAGAAACCTTGGGTCCTGGCATTCATGTGGATGTTACTTTGACATGTACCACCTACGTAAACATTGCTGCAGACTGAGCACACCCCTTCATGGTAACGGTGTCCCCTAATGACAGTGGCCTCCTACAGCAGGATAACGCTCCCTGGCACACTGCAAACATTGTTCAGGAACGGTTTGAGGAACATGATAAAGAGTTCAAGGTGTTGACTCGGGCCTCCAAATTCCCCACATCTCAATCCGATCGAGCGTCTGTGGACAAACAAGTCCAATCTATGGAGGCCCCACCTCTTGCTGCCAGGTACCACAGCACACCTTCAGAGGTCTTGTGGAATCTATGCCTTGACAGTTCAGAGCTGTTTTGGTGGCACAAGGGGGACCTACACAATATTGGGCAGGTGGATCAGTATACATCATTTTAACAATGAAAGTAGTAAACAACCCACACATGAAGGGGTTTGCTTCATTAGTTGTGCTCTCGAGCTGCAAGACTAACGTAACTAACAAAGATGGAAACCCATCCAAACCGAAAGCATCCAGTTCTTCAGGAATGCCACGGAAACCATCTTGGACAACCAGAAGCTTTTTTTGGGTATCATTTTGCCCCTCAGGCCATGCTTCCCAATGTTTGAAAGCAAAATTGTAGTGGAACCCTGTATGCAATTTTAAAGGCTTCAGGGGGAGTGGCATGTCTGTTTCTACATCAAAACTTGACCTGAAAAGCTTTTTCACTCTCCATATTTCATACAGCTTTCTGCATTTCAATGAAATATTAAACGTTATGAGAGAGCGGAGATGCTGTGGCTGCTGCTTCTAGATGAAGCTCCAGCCACACACAAAGAACAAACTTACTTTCTGTATGGAGATTCTCTGTAATACACCGTGATGTGTGAAAGTCTTAAGCACCTTTATATTTTTACTGTTGCTTCCATGTTACTGAGTCAGTACAAAAGACATTTTATATTTCCAACAACAACAAATACTTATATGTCTACTTTGCGTGTTCAGCTCATCGTCTTCTCTCTCTCGCTCACACAATACCTGCTCATCATATATCCTCTGTTCTTTATTAGAGCTTCAAACTATCCTCTAAGGAGTTCGATGACATCTTCACTTTCTACGATAAGGTGAGAAACATCAAAATACCTCTGCTTTTGGGCTGTCATTTGGGTCATCGTGTCGCTTCAGCAGTCTTCCATACTGTAGTCACAATACTGGATTGTATTAGTACAACATTGTACCCCGACCCCACCCCCCCCAGCTGAAGCCTTTATCTGAAGCTCTTGACGCTCGGCTTGTTTTATTATTGCAGGATGGAAACGGTTACATCGATGAACAGGAGTTGGATGCGCTGCTGAAGGATCTATACCAAAAGCACAAAATGGTACATTATTTTGTAAAAAACTTTTAAAAATAATGATTTTGTGTAATAAATCAGGGGGTGATCATGCCAACCAGCTAGCAAATATTAGCAATTTTTTTTTCAATTAAGGAGCGGTAGCAGAAGGAAGCTAGTAAGAAAGATACGCTAATGCAAGACCGAACTTGGATAGCTAGCTAATTAAATAGTTCTAGACGTTTGACTTTACGATTTAAAGAATGAATCCGTCTGTCGGACATGACCAAGTGTTAACCCATTCCGATGCAACTTCCCTTTTCGACCCGCTGGCTGTGTGTGTGTGTGTGTGTGTGTGTGTGTGTGTGTGTGTGTGTGTGTGGGCGTATAAGCAGGAGGCTGACGCAGATAGCCTGGCCAGTTCGAAGAAGAGCATCATGGCGCTGTCTGATGGAGGAAAGCTATTCCGTGCCGAGCTGGAGATCGTTCTGTGCAAGGAGCCCCCTGTCTGATCGCCGACCTTTGACCCGGTCATCCCATCCCTCTCGGTCCAGATGCATGTGCTTGTTCCCTCACCGATCGAATCCAAACCAAATGTATTTAACGTTACAGTGAGCTCCGTGGCTCTCATCTCGTTCTCTTTCCACTCTGAAATACCCGTGAGGTGAACGCCCTTGTTCCTGTGCCGTGTTCGCTATAAATAAATAAATAAATAAATAAATATCTGAGGATGGACGCTGGTGCTCGTCCTCTTCCTTTCCTGTTATATGATCAAACCCACTACTGAGATCTTCAATCAGTTCCTACAACATGATGCTACTACCATCGTGCTTTACCACGAGGACGGTGAGACGCAGTGTGCGTTCCCCTCATCCTCCAAAATCACTACAGAGAACCGTGAAGTACTTCTGAGCAAATGTACTGCGATTGGAACTATTATTATTATTTCATAAACATTTGCTCATACTGCGTCTTCGGTAAAACAGAACCAGCACTTAGCATTAGCTTGTGTCACCTACATATAACTATAACGTAACAATTCCACAGTAGGAGAAGTGGAAGTGCAGAATCCTCAACAATTCCTTGAAACTTTAGCGCTTAGGATGGAGAGTAAGAGATTAAGGAGGCAGTGGAGCGCTGATTGATTAATATATTAATGCGTGCACTCTTAGGACTAGTGAGATAAGAGTTTTGCTGACCGCACGCTTGTGTATACATCGTGACAGGAGTAACCGATTTCTATTAGCAACAAATCCTGAGGTAAAGCTTGGCCCATTTTTCACCGAGATAACTCCAAAGTCAACTTCTATAGGACAAGGAGAAGCTTTGTCTTGAGAAACAGCGAAAGCGCGCGCACACACACACACACACACTCTCCTATAACGTGGACGTTATGATCGTTCCAGCTCTGTTATTCACCGAGAGAGAAGGAGGAGCTGCCACACTCTTTTTAACAACTTACTCACATCAGGCTTTTGATAGTGTAATTATCTTTGCTTTAAAAAAAAAAAAACGTCCCACAGTTCTCCGTAGTGACTTTGAAGCACAGAAAAACTTTAGTATTTTCCAAATATTATGAAAGGGAGACCCAGAAAATATGGGGGGGGGGGGGGGGGGGGGGGGGGGGCAGGTAAAAGACAAACAAACAAACAAACAAGTTTTAGGAGCAAAGTAAAGGGGGTAGAGAACCAACACTGCGTGGTAGCATCATGTTATGGGGAAGATTTTAGTTGTTCTGTGTTTAGTAGTTTAGTCCTAAAGCAGTTAGCAAACTGAAAATGATACAATTATGACATTACAATAATAATAATAATAATAATAATAATAATAATAATAATAATAATAACAACAACACAGCACACTGTAAGCAATACAGGTATTTACTTCATGATTTATCTTAAACTTCAGCAGACAAGAAAAAAAATGCTTTATATTCAGATTTTCCAAGAAGTTTTCCCCACACACACAGAAAAAGGTGAATTTTTATACAGTCCCCACCAAAACTATTGGAACGGACAGAATGGAGTTCAGAATTTCAGCTTTTATGCACCGGTATTTATATGTAGAAGTGTTAAACGACATATCGCATTTTGTACCAGACCAACCAATTTGTAGGTAGACAAACATATTGGAACACATGACTGACAGGTTTCTTGTTACTCAGGTATTTTATTTTTAAAACAATAAATAGCTCTGAACATCATCTCTTGGTTTTCGCCTTCGGTTTCACCTGTAAAGACTGTGATTGTTGTTAAAAAGGATAAATCAACATGAAGACCAGAGAGCTGTCTGTGGGAGAAAAGCGAGCCATTTTCAGGCTGAGGAAAGAGGGAAAAACAAATCGGAAGCATTGCACTGGGCAATACAACACACTGGAATGTGCTGAAAAAGAAAGACGACGAGGGCACAAACAAATGAATCGGCCTTGCCGTTCCAATAGTTTTGGAGGGGACTGTATATTACAGAAAGTCACGCTGTGTTTTAAACCACGGTCTGTGGCGACACGTCGTCCATCTTTATCCTGAGACAATACACAATCAATTCCTTCCATCAGACACTTCATTCCCTTTATCGAGTTCAAATAAACAAATCAAAAAGTGTCCATGATGAGACGAGTGCTGATATGAGAACAGCCTACGCCTTCTTCCCCTCCTCACACTGTACGGTATCATCATGTGAAAAGAATAAATAAATACTAAATCATGTCTAGATTTGTCCAAATTAACCAGAACAAAATCAACAACGAGAAGGTTGAACCCGACTCGTCCTGTCTGCTGCGTTGCTAGTGTTGACTAGTGTGATGCACCTATAACCCTATAACCTCTCAGCACGTGTGGACAAAACGACGAAACTTTGTGTAAACCTCCGTCATGCTGAAACAGTACTATACACCCAAACTGTGAAATACAGTTCGAGTTCAGAGAAGCTGTGCAGTATTTCTGCGTCCCGTTATCGTCATATCATTACTTCTCCTAATGCCAAAATAATACCAACATTCATGGCGATTCAGCTGTTACTGATTATCCTCGTTATGAGCTCGTTTTTCATTTACAACCCTTACCCAACATGCAACACAGCATGTGATCCAGCATGATACCTGGAAGACCACCACCCTCTCCACCCTGTCCACCCTTACGACCCTCACAACCCCGACAAGAATCATAGAATGGGGGGGAAGAAAAAATAATTGCACAGCTTCTCTAAACATCAGTACATTTATTGTTTTGGTTTTCCGGTGCAGTCGCGTATTGGTCATGCGAATCAAAGGAACATTATTAAGAGGAATAAAGTGCTAGAGAAATTGACTTACTCAGGTTAGAATTATTCATTTTTTTTTTTTTACATTGGAGCTACGAGGCTAACGAGTCAGAACATAGTGCGGCGATTGGGCTTCGATCAGAGAGTTTATCTCTGTGACCTCCTGCGGTCCGGTTCTATAGAGGACGAAAGTTTGTTCAGTGCTGAATCCGTGGCTATGACTTTCCAGTACTTGTTAGCTACATTATCCTTGTAGACCGCTTCAGACGCTAAGCAGGTTTTGCGGTTCAGGTACGTTTCGTTTTTAGCAACTTTCCGCACATAACGACAAAATAATAGGATTTAAAGGTGGATTTAAAGTTTAATAAAGAAATGGAAACCGATTATGATTGCATGTTCGCGTCAAACTTGAACTAGTAAACCAGTGTGATTGTGTAGTGTGTGGTGGACAGTGGACGTTACCCGATTTCCCCCACAGCTAGAACAGGAGGTTTCATGCCGCATGCTGTACAGAGTAATACGCTCGTTAACCGATCGTACAGTTTTGTCCGTTTGTGCAACGTTTCGCAGGTTTAAAGCCGAGGTCACTGTGTAAGTGGTGCAACTCCTTCGTTACGTGCGAGTCAGTCACAGTTCCGTCTCAGTGGTTCATGACGTCTCTGTAAATGGCATTGGTGGTCGTCTGGCCGAAGATGAACATGCCGACCGTGACCATGAGGATTCCATAAAGCACCAGTGCATGCCAGCTGCGGAGGAATTTCAGACACAGAGAACACACACTATTGATGCTCACACACAACTCACGAAAAAAAACAAAAAAAACGATTGTGAATGAAGTGTGCCAATACTTAAATCTGCACCGAAATCAGAGTGCGCAAAGGTGATCGGACTTTAAAACACAAGGAGTCGTGCTTTTGAAAATGATTATCAGAGTAGAGTGATTTACCTGGATGATCTGGCATCGTGCTCGGAGATCTTGGCCTCAATCAAACACAAACCTACAGACAAGAGCGCAAAACACACATTTTAAATATATTTCAATATAAAAATTTTATGCTCAACCACACACACACACACACACACACACACACACACACACACACACAGTCGAGGGAATTTCCTAGTCTGGAAATTCTGTTGAAATCTGTGCAACACTGCCCCCTAGTGGACACACTCGCATCTAACGCTTAAGTCAAGCAGCAGTGATTGACCAACAAACCCTATTCCTGGAGCTCTACCTTCCTGAAGCTCTAACTGACCGTCTCATTGTTGCCTTAAGAAGTTCCTGATCAGCTAAAACAGGTGTGTTAGACGTTGGTTGGAGATGAAACCTACAGGAAGGTAGATCTCCAAGAACAGGGTTGGTGACCACTGGCCTACAGCTTGTGCAATGCCATGGTGTACTCAGAGCCGTACGTTTACTTTCCCCCTAGTGCTGTTTGTCTATTACGACTTCTAAAGGATCAAGGTTAGCTTATATATCACATCACATCACATCACATCACATCACATCAGATTTCCTTTATGGGCGCATCTTTTTCCGCAACTGATTAACAAATAATCGCTAGTTAAATATTCACACCGAGATAGTGTGTTGGCGAAAGTTACAAATAAATATTACAAATCTGTAGTGAAACTACTGGCTTAGTCAGACTGGAACATCACAGTGGATAACTAGCTCTGTGTGAGTGTGTGTCATATCACGGTCAGCCACTAAAGCTAGTAATGAACTCCAGACTGCATTCATGTTGTATTTTCTCCTCATCCTCCTTGCACTTGCACCCCCACTTGAATAATAGCCTCTGTGTTAGCCCGTCCTTATGTGGCTAGTTCGCGTCCTCGTCTGCCAGTGTGCTCGGAAATCCCTTGTTTTTACATCGAGCGTCACGGGTCACTCCAAATGCATATCTGGAGGAAAATTGTTGGCTTGTTTGTCCTTTGGCTAAGCTGCATGCTTCAATGAGGGCTTTCAGTTCTGCTTGTTGAGCTGATGCTTTCAAACGTAAGCTCTTCATGTGCTGTCGTCATGACGCTTAGCCTGCTTCTTGTCGGTTATTCAGCACTGGGATTGGGGAGCAGTGTCTGCTGGCTGCCATTGCTCTTCTTCCATCTGAACCGTTTCAATGCAGTTGTGTTCTTCATCAGCTTTTAAAGGCTCTGGCAGCAACGTGGCTGGGTTGGCTCACCGATTCAATGATGTCAGGCTTTTCCAGTACCACTGTCCAGCGAGTCCAGCAGGAACACACTTGGTTCATTGTAACCAAGGTTTACAATGCATGCAGGGATTTGATGAATGAGTTTCTGGTCCAGCACTAGCCCCGAAGCTGGCTCCAGAACCAGGCAGGTGGCTTGAATTGCCCTGATCCATGACCGCAACATTGTGACCCTTCATCAAATTTCGCCCAATATTATGCCACAGATCTGTTGAAGAATCCACGCCACAGAGTCAGTTACGTAGCCATTGAGGCTGAAGGGTCTGTTGTGTCCAGTATACCCAGGAATAGTGTCCTTCAGCTGAAGCTTTTCATTGGAGTCCCTTTCACCCTTGGGGACTGGGCTGGGTGATTTTGGTGTACGAGTCTATCCAGGCCTGGATCAAACTTGGTTCATGAACTATTGTAGGAGGTTTCACCTCATGGCCAGTTTTTGTTCTCTTGACAGTCACCTGTAATTTCACTTCCTTCTCACACAGGTGTGCTTTGTCAAGCCTTGTGACCTTTCCTCTGCAAGGAAATGCAGTATAGTCAGCAAGCACATCCTTCTTGTGGTGTTCTTCCATTTCAGAAGCCATCATAAAATCGTCTTCATAGATTATGAGGACATTTCTGCTGCCTTTCCGAGGTGATGGCGGAGTGCCACGTGGTAGATTGTCAGGCTGGTAATCTGGTCCAGGTGTATTATCTTCATCCACAGCAAATGTGAGGTACAGCTGCACTTCATCAGCTAGTAGGGCAGAAACTGTAGAGGATGTCGGTCTCAGTAAACCACATAATGCAGACCATTCTTGGGTTGAGAATGGTTGGAACGTGCACCATCAATAGTGTTCGTTAGTCTGAATGGTGCGACCCAGTAGCCGACTGTTGAAGACTGGGACAATTATTTCATCCGTCATGCTTTTGGGTGAAGTTTTGCTGATGGGATATGGCTTGGTGCCAGCCTTGTCTGTCAATGTGACTGGCTCCATGTTCAGATTTCCACAATCATCTTTGTCTTGAGACCAGAATGGAGGTTATTCCACTTGAGAACCACAGGTTCCAGCGTGCTTTGAAGCTTCAGTATGATCTAACCATGGTTCTGCCACATTACCCACCTATACTGGGGCGGTTATGGAAGTCGGCCCAAACGACAGTGTCACGAATCACTCCGATTTCTCCAAGGTGAATGTTGCTTCCTCATGCTCCTCCGTTTGTGGACACTGAGGCTAACTGTTGTGGCATGGCATCCGTTTTCTTGGATACATAGTGATATTGTTCATTGAGGGGAAAAACTGACTGAGCATAAAGCTCTTTTACAGCAATGCCCCGAGTTCAGATTCATGAATTCTGACATTATAGCTGACTGAACAACTGTCACTCTGTATTCTAAAGAAAAGCATGACCTAGTCCTGTAACAGTGTGCCCAGTTTACTCCGCACCTTCTTTATGAGCTCAAGCATGTGTGTTTTAAATGATAAACTACCATCGAGCCAAATGCCCAGATATCTGTAAGTTATAACTCGGTCAATTTGGGTCCCATTCAGGGAACAAACACTGTAAGCATAACGATCACACTTTCTGGACCTTGTAAATAGCATACCTTTAGTTTCTGACTCATTTAGAATTAAATCGGAGATTCTTCAGGGATTTGACATCGCTTGCGCTACAGATATGCGCATATGCGTAAAAAGAATAGCATCATCTGCATAGAAATGTACTTTGCAGTCTTCTGAGGCACAGATATCATCGATATACAATGTACACAACATTGGGCCTAAAACAGAACCCTGAGGCACACCATTTTCTAATCTTAAAACCGTTGACGCACTGTCAGAGAGGTAGTCCTGAAAAGGTTTAAAGGATGTTTCATTGAAGTCCAGAGACAGAAAATTATCCAGAAGTAGTCTGTGATGAACTTTTCGTGGACAGAAGACCCCCCTTCCTCCGTAATAGTGATTCGGACATTTTCTTGAGCCTCTAGTGTCTCATTCACGCTACTGAATTGATCAAATGATCATTAAAAGAATTACAATTCTCCTTTTTTTTTTTTAGCATCATTCACTTTAGAGTCCAGCATAATCTGTTGAGGGAGGGTAGATGAAGTAATGCCTTTAAGTGATCCAACCACTTCCCAGAACTTCGCCGAGTTGTTCCCAATCCTACCGCTCTTAAATACGGCATATTTATCTGCTAAGGAGCTAAAAAGAGACAGAAGGTGCTGCAGGGCCAGTTCAGCATCGGGGATGAGATCTATAGAGGAGACATCACGGTCATATACAGTTGTGCCCATAAGTTTGCACACCCCTTGCAGAATCTGATAAATCTTAATACTGTTGACTAAATAAGACGTATAGTAAAAATCTTGTGTTGTTTTTTTATTTAGTTCTGTCCTGAATGAGATGTTTTACATAACAGATGTTTACATATAGTCCACAAGACAAGATAATAGCTGAATTTATAAAAATTACCCTGTTCAAAAGTTTATACACGCTTGATTCATAATACTGTATGTTGTTACCTGGATGATCCATGACTCTGTTTATATTTTGTGAGAGTTGTTCATGAGTCCCTTGTTCGTCCCGAGCAGTTAAACTGCCCGCTGTTCGTCAGAAAAATCCTCCAGGCCCTGCACATTCTTTACTTTTCCAGAATACTCTGCATATTTGAGCCCTTTCCAACAGCGGCTATATGATGTTGAGGTCCATCTTTTCACACTGAGGATGACTGAGGGACTCGTACACGACTATTACAAAAGGTGCGAATATTCACTGATGCTCAAGAATGTAACACGACACATTAAGAGCCAGGGGGGTGTAAACTTTTGAACAGGATGATCGGTGTAAATCGTTGGTATTTTGTCATCTGGGAGACATGTAATCTTAATTAGCATCTGGAGGGCTGAGTTAAATGAAAAAAAAAAAGATCTTTAAGCAAAATAATGACAATTTACACTGATCATCCTGCATTCTCCATGAGGTGGCGGTGTGCTCACTCGTTCGTTTTCTCTCGCTCTCTCAGCTCATGGCTTATTTTATTTTCTTGCTCTCCCCATGTCTCCCCATTTCCCTTTCTGCACTGTTCCGCTCTCTTGAGGCCGTTAACATCTTTATGCATTCATTCCATTTCTGGATCCATATTTGGATCCGTCTGCTGCACGTACACATACACGTAAATAAGGTCGCTGTGGTGCTCGATACGAGATACAGAAATGTTTCTGGACATCATACACACACTGTCTGCACGTTTGTGCAAATGGTAACCTTGGCAACCCCATCGTTAACCAGCTCTCCACTGTTCTTGCCCAAGCACGGGGCAGCATGAGTCTTGTCCCAATGGGTCTCTAGTAGTGTTTGTTGTAGTTCCTATTTTGGACCGCTAAGTATTTGGACCAGTAAGAATAACTCTGGCGTTAAAAAGGGAAGTGAGAGGAACATTTGCTTAGTGTCTGATAACAACAATTCTCTCTCTGTCTTCTGACTGGCTGTTGCTCTCACTAATCATCACGTAGTCAAGACTTCTTTGGTGCCAGAAGTCGGGACGTGATGATGTTTGGGGTATCCGAGCTTGCATATATATAACGTAGGTAATAAATCACCAATATACTGTATTATATATACACCATGTAAGTTAAAAAGACATACAAAACATCCATCCATCCATCTTCTACCGCTTACTCCTTCTTCAGGGTCGTGGGGAACCTAGAGTCAATCCCAGGGAGCGTGGGGCACAAGGCGGGGTACACCCTGGACAGGGTGCCAATCCATCACAGGACACAATCACACACACTCACACACCCATTCATACACTACGGACACTTTAGACACGCCAATCAGCCTACATACAAAACATGTAAGGAGTTTATTTATAATATACATACCCACACACACACACACACACACACACACACACACACACACACACATATATATATATATATATATATATATATATAAAAAAAAGAAAGATATTAAGTCATACCTGGGAAGACGAAAATGAAGCAGGCTGCCAGGCCGCCGATGAGCGAGATGACACGCCCGATATCGGGGATGGTGAGAGCGAGGACTAGTGTGAGACAGAACCAGACAAGTGTGTACAGCACACGCCTTCTTCGCTCTCTCACCACGTCTGTGTCCACGTCTGTGCCGTTAAAACGCAGCCACAAACCCTCTAACACAGCTCTGAAATGCACACACACACACACACATTTGGAGAGTACACTTAGTACTGTTATATACAGACAGAGGTACACATAATACCATCTGGTTATTCCTTCCATCTACAAAATTGTCCACTGTTCTCTTCCTCTATCCAGTCACTGTCATGTCATTATCTTTCTTTCTTTGTCCATTCCTTCGTTCCGTCAGTCCGTCACTGTGTCAGTCTCCGCCTCTATCCGTTAGTCCATCACTCTCACCCTTTCCCTTGCCAGTCTACCGTCTGTCCTTTCCTCCCTCCGTTTGCGGTTTTGTCCCTGACCATATTTGTATATTTATCTTATAGAGATCAGTCTTTGACAGTTCGTCTCCGTTATCCGTTTGCTCCCTCCCATCCATTCAGCCCGTGCCCCCGTTACCTCCCGCAGAAGTGCAGTATGGGATATGAAGTGACCACGCTGATGATGATGAAGGCTCTGGCAATGGCCACAGCAATATCTTTGGACGGATAGGACATCAGCACGTCCTGACTCACCGTCGAACCGAACGTCAGGAAGCCGCACACGCCTGCAGACGGACAGAGTGAGGGAGTGAGTGAGAGAGAGAGAGTGAGCTGATGCGATGTCATGACGTACAGGTACACGTACGCTTATATAGTTAAACACCCACCTGTTCCTGTGTAGACGAACAGGCAGATGATCATGCCGAGTGTCACCACGCCCCCCCATGGTCGAAGCGTCGCATTCTTCATACTGTTAAACACCGGAACACTGCTCACATGACACTGAGAGAGAGAGAGAGAGAGAGAGAGAGAGAGAGAGAGAGAGAGAGAGAGAGAGAGACCTTAATTACACTCCAAACACTTCGACACGTACTATGCACTGTTCCCATCTCTCCATCTCCATATCCTGACAGAGAGAATATTACAGACATAGGCTTTGTGTTCAATTACCAGTTTAAACACACACAAACACACCTGGAATCCAAAGCAGATAGTCGGCATGGCATTGAACACGGCAGTCCAGGATGCAGGACTTTAGGGGGCGAAAAACATCAATACACGTCATAAACATAAGTTGTGGACGGTTGGACCAAGCTGCTGAACAACTGCAGGAAACAAAGCACAAACCTGGTAGGAATGAGCCCAGGTGAAATTTCTTGGTCAGGCCAGATGTATTTGATGATGATTATGACGGTCACATACCAGGTGCCGATCACGCTGAAGGTGCTAAAGGTCAGACGGTCAAAACAACAAAAGGGGACAGCTTTACACACACACACAAAAAAAAAGACGCCGCGTCACAGTTCTCCCAGTCGATATGAACTCGTGTACCTGGCATATTTCTGGAAGCCGATCTCTTTGGGGATGGACAGGGGGAGGATGATGAGCACAGACGTGACGGTGATGGTGAACCTGCGGTCCATGTACCAGGGAGAGCTGACAGCGCTGTCTGACTCGTGAGCCATCGCATTGATCACTGAACACACAGTCGAGACGCGCCCGATGTTCATCAGCCAACGGAACAACTTCATGGTATAAAAAACGCAGCAGTAAAAAAAAAAAAAAAAAAAAAAAAAACACCACGTGGACTCACGCTTGTCCAGCTGGTCGCCGATAATGATGAGGAAGGCTATGCACGTGCCGAAGGTGTAGACAGCAATGGCGATCTCGCAGATGGTACCCAGAACCTTCCCGCACACGGCACGGACCACTTCCTGATACGTGCTCTCATTGCTCACCTAAAGAACGAGAAGCGTTGAGACTTTCACTACAGGAGACACATCGCAACACCGTTACAGGGATAAAACCGACCTTTTAGAGGCCCCGCTTGAATGCTCACCTGAGAACAATAAGCTAGGATCACCAAGCCAGTGATGATGAAGATCAATAAACACTGCGGTACAAAAAAAAAAAGAAGATTATTCTGATTAATATTAAAAACTCAATTATTACAATTATTGGGTCAATCTCACCGAAGGAGGTGTGGCCTTCTCTATCCATCTATTTATCTATCTATTTATCTATCTATGTGTCTCACCATCTGCAGCACTACTCCAGCTAGCACTCCTCCAGCCATGTAGAACGCAGCAGGAAAGTTGAGAAGCCCCGCCCCCAACGCGGCATTCACCACGATAAACACCGCACCGAAGGTCGAGGTCTTGCCCCGAGTCTGCGGCGCTGCGATCAGTGGTGCTTTCTCTTCATCGTTTCCACAGTATCCCCAATCGCTTGGCTCAGAGTTCACGGCCATGTCTCACACACGCGCACACACACACACACACACACAGGGTCAGAGGTCAAGGCTCCAGTGCTTCAAAGTAGTGTTATTCGAGCTGTATTAAAACAGGGGCAAAACAACGCCATGCAGGTCCACCCTCAGATGGACGACGCTCACACAGACACACACGGCACCGTCACAGTCTGCAGAGTCCTGCGAAAGACAACAAGAAAATAATTAGCAAAAGATTTTGTTCTACTGTAATAAACGAGATCTAGAAGAACGTATGCCGTACGTTATATAACTTCCCGGACGCGCGTCGTAAGAAGCATCCCCCGTGTTACCGAACCTGAATCACAGGATCGATCATGTGACTTTTACCCGGCGGCTTTTCTTTCTTTCTTTTTTCGCTCCTTCAGCTCCGTGTGGACTTCAGCATAGAAGAAAAGGCGCTGTTCTCATCATAAAGATAAAGGAAGTGAAAGACGCCCGGACGTGCACGCGGCTCTGCGGCGCTCTCCTCGTATCTTTAAAAGGAACAGTCTGGAGGGAAGAGGGAAGGGGGGGAGAAGAAGAAAACGTCTCTAACTTATAACTCTAATATATATATTTTAAATCGCTGCTCAAACAGTTTCTTTTTCTCTGCTGTGTCCTTTTTGACAACAGAGGACAAACAACAACAACAACAACAACAACCTCCAGAGCCGTAGCCCTGCTCAGTAACGGACTGGACACTAATGAATTAGGGACAGTTATGATGATGGTGTGGGGTTTTTTTTTTTTTTTTTTTTTTTTTTTTAGAGATTTTGATTGGAAGGCTGTGAGTTTAAAGCCCAGGACGAATCCATCACACGGTCCCTGAATCCCTCACACGGTCCCCGAATCCCTCACACGGTCCCCGAATCCCTCACACGGTCCCCCGAATCCCTCACATGGTCCCCGAATCCCTCACACGGTCCCCGAATCCCTCTCACCCTCATTCCCTCACACTGCCGTTCTGTCTTAATGGATGTAGAGTCTGAAGGGAAAGCGTGAGATTCCCGTACACCTCGAAAATAAAAAGAGCACGACATTAAGTATGAAGTCGCCATAAATCCTAAATCTTCTCTTAGCACGCTACATGGCCAAAAGTATGTGGACACTCATCACATGACATGACAGGACAGATAGTTAATCCAACTTTGGCGTGATACCAAGCCCCATTCTTCCGGGAAGGCTTTCCACTAGATCCTTAAGGTTTTTCCTGTTTTTGAGCAAGAGGAACTGGATTATCTTCTTTCATATATAGATGAAGCACGTGACTAACTCAAACACTGAGGCTAATCAATAACAAACACCCTGACATGTGAGGTCATCTCATATCTCAAACAGTGCGAGATAAAACCACAAATAACTATCAACACCGGTGTCACGGGAAGAGATTTAAACCCAGAGGTTCGGTTTGGATTTGATGGAAGGAATCATTCCAGCACTCCAGCTTGTACTGTTTCAACAGGGAATTTATTACAAGAACACGTCACAGCTACACGGAAATGTAAACACAACAAACAAAAGCACTGCTCGCTTGGACAAACCGCTCACCTGTCTCACTCTCACCGGTATAACGCCTCAGCAGAGAGCTGTCCCACCTTCCGCTCCCCAACACAACACACCAGGTACGAGCGTGCGGCTAAACACCCAGCGCCAGCGTCACGTGCAGTATCATATGACTTACAGCCGCTGCGTGTTGTACTTCCGGTTCACGTGCAGGCAGTAGTGAAGGAAAAAACAAAATGGCGACCGGTTTAAACCGCGGTCACGGCATGCTGCGCGTGTGTCGGAGACTCTGTTCTCCTCTCCAGCCTGCGGTCACAAAACAAACGCGTAGGTGACATTTTAATGTAAATAAACAGTTAAACCTGTGCACGAGCTGATTTTCTTTAGATAAACTCAGCAAATTATAACGGATTTGACTTTAATACGAGCTTTAACTTCCTGTGTTGCGCCGCTGTGGCTCAGTGATGTTTATGTTTATGTTTATGTTTATTTCACCCGTTTGTGTTGCTGCTGTTTGTTGTTTATTTGCTCTCTAACATATTTTATTCTCATGAAGGATGTGTTAATGAGCTGATTGGGTTATACAAGTCTTCTTCACGTACACTACAGTCCAGAATTATTGGCACCCTAGGAAGAAATGATTGTATAAAAGTCATTTTTGCCCGTTGTTATTGTTTCTTACATATCGCACGCAGTTATTATTATTATTATTATTATTATTATTATTATTATTATGTATTATTTCAACCCAACCAAGCAAATCTGACAAACATTCTTACAACTATTTTTATTTCTGTAAAAACCCATGCAGAAGTTAAATAACATTCAAGGGGGAAAAATACAAATTATCTGTTAAGAATTATTATTATTTTTACCTTTTCAGAAACTTCTCAGTGGTACACATGTAAAGTCTTAAAAAGGCATAAACAGTGGCATCGTGGGAAGATATGTTATTCATTTCTACTCGTCAGTTTAATTGTATGGATTTTCAGGTGTTTCTTTCTCCCAGGAGTCCAGGTGGGAGGGGCATCCGTTCTGTCCCCTGTCAATCACAGCAGCACTAGCCAATGGGAGGTCATGTATGTGGAAGAGGGTAGACAGCGCAGATAGGCAGGACAAGCAGCAAAAAAAAAAAAGATTCAGTAATCCGGCTTCAGATGTCTGAGGATGCATGTGCTCTGCTTCCGTGCACTCATTTTGCGAGATTTTAAGAGAGCTTTTGAGAGATCATTAGACAGACAGATAGGCTTTGTGCTACAGAGCCAGATCCATTTGGATTTCCGTAATGACTGACGGTAACCTAATGAGTGTGTAATTCTGTGTTTCTCACAGGATGTGCAGTTCCTCACATCACACGCTGTCAGAGGGAGAAGAGCACTGTTCCCAAGGGGTACTGTATTGCCCTTGTTTTTATTTTTTGCATGCTATGACAACGTGGATGTACGTCATACGTATAAATAAAATCAGTGCATGAGCTGTGTGCAGAGTGAAGCAGCCAGAGTCTAACTGACCCTGTGACACATTTTGACTTGGTAATAGTGCCTACATACAGGGACTAAACACTATTTTCCTATAGTTCTTCCTTCCTTCCTCTTCAAATCTGACTCTTATGCCTGACTTAACGCTGTCCGTGTCAAACCGGATTCTGAGAAGTTCACAGCTCGTAACATGTTGCTGTATAATAACGTCCCGGAGAAAAGAAGCTTTCACCTCGTGTCTGTTCAGGACAGGAATTCTGCATCTTCACTGCTTTACCATTATGATTTCCATCCATGCCAAGAAGTCAAGGAGCATCCACGTGCATTTTTAATCTTTCTTTTTTCTCTCACAGTTATGTTCCGGAGACGTCGCTGTCCAGACCGCCGTGGCCTGAATTACCACCATATGACAAAGAGACTGAAGAACAGAAGCATCAAGGCATGCTGACACCTTTTCTCTCTTTTTTTTAATTTTTATATTTTTAACGCTGCTTTTCCAACATGCAGGGAAGGCCTGATATACCGTGCCCTCCATTAATATTGGCACCCTTGGTAAATATGAGCAAAAAAGGCTTTGAAAAATGGTCTATTGTTTAACCTTTTGATCGTGTTTTTATTTATTTATTTATTTATATTTTTTTTTATTCACAAAAATACTCTGCTCTCATGGATGTAAAACAGTTGCAAACAAAATACATGCTGATAAAAATAATATTTGTTAAATATAGGTGTGCAAGAATTATTCACACCCCTGTGAATTCATGGCAGAAAAATATATTTGAAGTATATTCCTATTGATATTTAAAAAATTTTAGTACACCTGGGAGACTAGGAACAGGAAATTGTTCAACCGTGACTTCCTGTTTCACAGGGGTATAAATATGAGGTAACACACGGGTCAATTTCCCTTAGTCATTCAATAATGAGTAAGACCAAGGAATATAGCTGTGATGTGCGGTAAAAGGTTGTTGAGCTTCACACAATGGGGCGTGTCTATAAGAAAATAGCACAAGCATTGAAAACGCCCATTTCCACCATCAGGGTAATAATTAAGACGTTCCAGTCAACTGGAAATGTTATGAATCGACCTGGAACTGGACGAGTGTCTGTATCGTCTCAACACACTGAAGAGGACGGTTCGAGTGGACAAAAGAGGATCACAGCTGGAGAACTGCAGAAGTTAGTCGTGTCTTGGGGTCAGAAAGTCTCCAAAACTACATTCTGAAGTCTCCTACATCACCACAAGCTGTTTGGAAAGGGTTCAAGAAAAAAGCCTCTACTCTCATCCAAAAACAAACTCGAGCGTCTTCAGTGTGCCGACACGACTGGAACTTCAAATGGGATCGGGTTCTACGGTCAGATGAAACCAGAATAGAGCTTTTTGGTAATAAACACAGAGGTGGTTTTGGAGCACACAGAGAGGTAGCCGTATGGAAAAGTCCCTCATGTCCACGGTTAAATATGGAGGAGGATCTTTAATGTTTCGGTCTGTTTTTCTGCAGAGGACCTGGACATTTTGTTAGGATACATGGCATCATGGACTCTCAAATATCAACAGATATTAAATGAAAACCTGACTGCCTCTGACAGAAAGCTTCAAATGGGTCGTGGTTGGATCTTCCAGCAGGACAATGATCCAAAACATCATCAAAATCAACACAGAAATGGTTTACTGACCACAAAATCAAGGTCCTGCCCTGACAATCCCAGTCCCCTGACCTGAACCCCATAGAAACCCTGTGGGGTGAACTGAAGAGGAGAGTCCACCAGCGTGGACCTGAAATGTGAAGGATCTGGAGAGATTCTGTACGGAGGAACGCTCTCAGATCCCTCACCATGTATTCTCCAACCTCATCAGGCGTTATAGGAGACTCAGAGCCGTTATCTTGCCAAAGCGAGGTAGCACAAAGTATTGACTAAAAGGGTGCCAATAATTGTTGCACACCTATATTTAACAAAGATTAATTTTTTTATTTGTATAAACCTGTTTTGTTTGCAATGGTTTGATATCCATAAGAGCAGAGTATTTTTGTGAGTTTAATTTTTTTTTTTTTTTTTAAAGATCAAAAGGTTAAACAATAAAGACAATTTTCACAGCCTTCTTTGCTCATATTTACCAAGGGTGCCAATATTAATGGAGGGCATGGTGTAAACAACAGAACGCTAACAAAATGCAGACGGTCCCAGTAGCATGGCCTCGGTGTTTGTAAAGGGACATGACTTCCTGCGTCGCTGTCTGTTCCACTAGGTGGCAGAAGAGAGTAACAAACTTCACTTTATTAGCTAGCAGAACATGTAACCATGCCTCATTCCAAAAGAGCTTATACACAAGAATGCACTCTTATGTATTTGTAAATAATGCTACGTGATATTGCAGTGTGTTGATGTGTAATGTGGCCCGTTACCTAGCGTGCGCTTGATGCTCGCGGTCCCAATCAGGATGATTAACGTTAGTGCTTTGTCCGTTCACGCTCCCTCAGGCCGTGCGTCTCGCTCCGCTGTGTTGTGCTCCTCTCCCACGAGAGTGATTAACTTTCATCCTCCGGCAGCTGGGCGAAAATTACGCTTGGTTCTGTGGATTTATTAACCTCCTTCCTTTGAAATGTTTCTCACGGCGACGGAGAAACATACACAACTTGCCGCTTGCAGGAAACTCATAAAAGAACACGGAGACCATCAGTCTGCTCCACACTGCATGCAGTCTGTACACACTACCAGCATGAGTGTGCTTCTGCTGTATGAAGGAAAATAACAGCCATTTGTACAACAGTCAATAAAAACACATTAAATAAACCACAAGGCATGTACCAAGTGTATCTACAGTCCCCTCCAGAACTATTGGAACGGCGTGGACTATTTGTTTGGTTGTGCTGTACACCAAAGACATTTGGGTTTTAGATCAAAGGATGGATATGACATGGCGGTTTAGGACTTCGGCTTTTATTTCCTGGTGTTTACACCTAGAACGTGTTAAACAACATAAACAAAAACAACGGTTTTAGTCAAAACACAGAACCTTTTGTATCAGATCTCCCAATATTTAGGTGAGTAAAACTTGAGACCTTCACCCCTGTCCTGTGAAAGTTGTTGATGTCAGTGACTTGTTTTGGGGTTTTTCTTCACAGCTCTCACAATGTTCTGTCATCAGCTCCTGTTGTTGTTGTTGTTGTTGTTGTTGTTGTTGTTTTCCGACCCTTTCGGTGTCTGCTTCTCAGCACACCAGCGGTTTCTTTCTTTTTCAGGACATTCCGAGTTGTTGTATTGGCTATGCCCAGTGTTTGTGCAATGCCTCTAATTGATTTTCCCTCGTTTCTCAGCTTCAGTATGGTTCGCTTTTCTCCCATAGACAGCTCTGTGGTCTTCACATTGGTTTATCCATTTTACACAACAAACGCAGTAACAAGAAACACCTGTTCCAATACTTTTTGCTCGCCTACAAATTGGATGTCTACAGTAAAAAATCAAATGAATTGGACTTGCCGTTCCAATGGTTTCGAAGGGGACTGTATAGTATGCAGCTCTTTTGCGTTTAGTCCTGATCCTTTCAGTGGATTAGAATGAAACATTACATGAGACGCTGTGAGTTTCAGAGAAATTCGTATTGTAGACGTGTGGCTCCTGGCGTGTCTTTCTTCCTTCCTCACGTGGGAATAAGACTGAATAAAGACCAGAATCGGGAAATTACAAGCATTAGTCCTGTCATGAGTGGGAGATCTGTTGGAAACTTGGGCATGAGAGCTGCTGGTCCTGTGACATCTGGGTTTCGTTGGAGCAGAACACTGCTTGCCTGTAATTGCAGTAATAAGCAGTAGTGTGTGTGTGTGTGTGTGTGTGTGTGTGTCATTGTGTTGTTGTCTTTCCTCACACTCATTTCTAATGTGCTGTGTTGTTTAAGAGCCTACTTGTTCACTGCTGAAGAACAAATAGTTTGAGTACAAGAGGAAGTTCCTTCTGTAACAGGACGAGCGATGTTGTTTCTCCCTGCAGCGGTCGTAGAGAAGGTGAACGGTCTGCTGGAGAGGCGAGAGCACGGACGTCTGTTCGCGGTCGTTCACTTTGCCAGCCGTCAGTGGAAAGTGACCAGTGAAGATCTGATCCAGATCGAGAACCACATCGAGGCCGAGTGTGGCGATCGCATACAGCTGGAGAAGGTTGGGATCTCGTCTCGTCTCGTCTCGTCTCGGGAGCGACTGCTTTTTATTTTCAGCTCGGTTTCTTTTCTAACCCCCCACCCCCACCCCGACGTCTGTACAGGTGCTGCTGGTGGGAGGAGAAAACTTCACACTCATCGGGAAGCCTCTTCTCAGGTGACACAGCTCATTCGCATCTAGCGACGCCCTTACAGCTCCATAAAAGCTCGAATGCAGCTGAGAGCACGAGCCGAACCCTCGGGGTAAAGATGAAACACAGACGTGGAGGATATTTTGACTCACTACTATGTCAGTAAAAAATATTTAATAATAAACGAGCGCAAAATCTTCCATCAGTGATGCGTTTATCATTGTTCTTAACGTTACGGGTTTGTGTTGGCGTTATTTAATTTTATATTCCGTAATTAATGTAGATCAAATAAACCGCCTGGTTTTCGCCGGTGCTCCGAGTCCCTGACCTGCTGAGCTAGATGGATAAGGATAATCAGTCATTTGCAAATGATATGATACGAAGTCGTTCAAGTCGAGGTTTACGTTACACACACACACACACACACACACACACACACTCACTCACTCACTAACTACGTTTCTTTTGTAAACGTTTGTATTCAATCTGTTTCTATGCAGCTGGATAAATGAAGCTCATTGTGTGTTGAAGCGTTATAATGCACTGGATGAACTCTGAGTGTGTGATTAGGGCTGCGGTTAAGCTCACGGAGGCTTTTGTCCTCGGCTGCTGAACAGATGAAGCGTTCCTGTCTGAAACGTCCTGCGCTGCTTAGCCCCATGAATATTTTAGCGTGAGCCTCAGCGCACTGCACAAAAAAGCCCTCTGTTCCTCTGTTTTTGTCACCTAGGCATGACCTGGTCCGAGTGGAGGCCACCGTCGTGGAGAAGACCGAGTCCTGGCCGATGGCACACATGGTGTTCTGGAAGAGACACAGGTTCCAGAAGAAGAGAAGTGAGTCAGGTTTTCACACTTTAGCTATTGTGATTGATTTTTTTTTTTTTTTTTTTTTTTGCCATGTAATTTGCCCTACAGATCTGTAACAGATGGCGCTCGTATCGACTCGCTGCTCAGCCGCATGCATATTTAATAACTCCGCTCGTAATGGAGTCTGTGACAGCTGAAGCTGAGAGCAACGCAGGTACGAGGCATTTTGTGTAGAAATCCTGACGAAATGAACTTACCGCCATCACGATAACCGCCTGCTACCAAAGGACTTCTGACTGATCCTCCTGTTAAATTATTAGTCTTCTCATCTTATAGACACTGTACAGGCCACTTAGACCCACCTGTCAGGGGCGGGAATCCTTCAAATGTGGAACCCAGCTAACCGTTAGAGACTGACACTTTGGGGGGGGGGGGGGGGGGGGGGTTAGACTAATCTTACTTAAGGCACCTTTTAAGTAGCCCCCCTCCCCCTCCCGAAGTAGAAAGCGTATCACACAGGATTCTACAAGCACTGCACCACATCCGATGCACTCCCGTGTTAATCACTCTGGGATTTCGCAGTCGCACAAAATGAACGCAAAGTCAAGCGAACGCCGGTGCACTCCAAGAAGTTTTTCAACATTCCCGCAGGTTCGAGGCCGCGACAGGTCATGTGACATCGTCCTGACGCGCATTCAGAAAAAGGCCGCTTCGATTCACATCTGACACACATCACGCTTCATATCTGACCAGCCGAGAGGAAAACTGCCTGCTTCGTTCACATCGATTATTGAATTTGATATCAAAATAAAGTATTTTTCTTCCTCATAACGGAGCAGAGCGCGCTATATCTGCGCTTGCGTCAGTGGAGGTCCATGCCAGGGTTCGTCCTTCTTATATGAGCGACTTCGTAGACGCGGAGTGATTACGAGATCTTACGGTCGTCAGCGAGGCCCTCGCCGCTCTCCCGGAGAACGGCCCGAACTCCTCGACACGCGAGAGTTTCTCTGTTTAAAGTAAACAGGAAAACCATCTCGGCTCAGGAAGGAAATGCTTTCCGAGCTCCTCGAACGTTCTTGAGGAGAGGAGCCTGCGTTTCAGAAGCAGTGTGTGAGATTCCTGACCGTCTCGAGACTCGCCGCTTCGGTATTTCCGCGTGCGTGCGACACCTCGCTCAGACGCATCCATATTAGGCGTGTGCTGGTGACGAGTTGTACGGTAATCAATACGCACCGCATTGTTATTCATGTTTCATACCAACACCTCCATGTGCTGATATTTAAAATCTTATCCCTATACTAATAATAGCTCCGAGTTTTGGTGCTCATGTAATTAACGAGTGCTGCGTCGTGTAAATCACGGCGCACTCTTCCCAAGACGTGATGTGCTTCAGACCTGGACGTTCGAATAAACCTGCAGAACTGGGATGATGTCCTCTCCTGCATGAGCTCTGTATTTGGTGGACTGAGGGAAGAAGTCATGAAGATGGCCTCACTGTTATTTTTAGACGTCCCTTTGTCTATTTTTGTGGACGAAGGTATCGTGCGCTGTCCGAAACCACTTAAGCAAAGTCTAAACATCTCGACACAGCAGTCGTTCAGCGCATGCGTACACACACACACACACACACACACACACACACACACACACACACACACACACACACAAAAACTCTCTCTCTGCTCTTCTGAGAGCTGCTCTGAGAATGAGGTTTTGTTTGTGTTTGTGCAGCTATCGTCCAGCCGCAGACGCTGCTGCGGATCAACTCCATCGAGGTGTCTCCCACACTGGTCTGACCCGACCCGGCCTGACCCGGTCCCTCGTTCTGATCCATCAGAGTTCATCGTATCTTTCAGTGCAGTGAAGCTCGAACTTGTTTATTTCCATGTTTGTAACAACTGTCTCATTTAATTTAATAAAAAAATCCCACTGTGGGGAAAATGTACTGCCTCTGACATTACATGATTTATCTGGGGTGAGTCAGGAGTGAGTGTGTGTGTGTTTTGGTCTTGTACCTTAGCTGGTCCCCATAAGGAATTTATTATTATTATTATTATTATTATTTAAGTCCTGTATAAATGCTCCTTATGAGGATAGTAAACCCAGCGTGTGTGGGATGAGTTTGTGATGTTATCTCTGTCAGATCTTTATGTCGGAACTTTCAGGTGGTCCCAATGAGGAAAATATTTTTCCCCTCCAGTTTAAATAAATAAGTAAATAAAAGAGCGCAAATGTTTTGGTTTCTGAATTCACCGTAGAGTTAAATAATAATAATAATAATAATAATAATAATTATTATTATTATTATTATTATTATTATAAGTATAAGTCAATTGAAGGTTCTTGCAAGGAGAGTAAAACTGTCGTGTGTGTGTGTCAGAGAGAGCGAGAGTGTGTGAATGTGTGCGCGCGCGCATGTGTGTGTGTGTCTGCGTCTGCGCGTGTGTGTCAGTCAGACAGGAGCCGGAGTTAGAGAGGAGGCTCTCCGTTGCACGCACGCGTGATTATTCCGCTCCTGCGTGATTGTCCGGTGTGTGTGTGTGTGTGTGTGTGGAGTCTCAGGTTTCCGAAGCCGCAGGTCGGTCCTCCTCCTGAGCAGCGGCTCAGTAAACAGTCATGTCTTCTAATTTCGCTTTATCGCGAACTTTGCGCAGAACCGGGAGCTTCCCTTCCGCCAGGACGGTCCGGATTGTGATCCTGGGACAAGGTGCAGTCGGGAAAACAGGTAAAGGCTTCGGATCCTCCACACGGTACCGTATCATCCTAAAAGTCCTGACGGCTGTGTTTAATAAGTTGAAGCCTGCTGTGGTCTGTATGATGTCCAGCTGATGCGCATGTTTTCTTCCAGCACTAGCTGTGCGCTTCATCACCAGGAGGTTTATCGGGGAATATGATCCGACTCTGGGTAGGTGTGTGGATGCTGCACACTTCTCACTAGCAGTGCTCTTCACCCACATGTGGCTGTTTAAAGACAATAAAGTCGCTTCACGTTCAGTATTCATCCTGCTTGTTAAATAACACTGCAGTGACACCACGCGGCCATGTGATGCCGCTGTTTCCTAATTTAATAACTCGTGTGTTTATGCTAGTGCAGAACACGTACGCACATTTTCAGATGTAGGATACTAACTACTGAAAAAAATACTTCGAGTTCACTTACTGGATCTAACCCCAGATGTGTACAGTAGTAGTACAGTACTAGGTGTACATTTGTTTTCTTTCTTTCTTTACGCAATGCCTTCTTCATCCTCTAGCCTTCGCCAGTGTCACTTTCTGTAAACTGGATATTTTGGTTGGTGGATTGTTTCTCAACCCCACAGTGACACTGAAGTGCTTTAGCCAGGAAACCTGGTGGCTTTATCCGCTCACACCAGCGCCGGACACTATTGTGTACAGTATGTTTTACTGCTGCACTAAAACGATCACTTTCCAGGGATGGACAGGGTTGGCTGGAGAACTGTAGATAGCAACAGATGGACTACAGTTGTATACCTACTGTACAAAGGAAAGTGTAATAAATTCAGCCTTTTAGTTTCCATAATGCCATAAGGCAGAGCATTCCAGATAAGGTGAAGAGCGGTTTTGTGTTTAATAAGAAACTGAAAGACGGCAGTAAAGCAGCAATTCTGCAAAAATAGAGCAAACGGCATTTGATTTGTAATGGGAAATGGTCTGAATGTTCATCATAGATGTGTTTTTAATCATGACTGGTCATGCTTTGGAAACTCAGTAGTTTGGGCTATGCCTGAAAAATATCTCAATTGCAATGTGTATATATATTATATTGCATAGATACAGGTCAAGAGCTTCAGTTAATGTTCTCATCAAACATCAGAATGGGGAAAAAGTATGATCTCTGTGATTTTTAACTGTGGCGTGGTTGATGGTGCCAGATGGGCTGGTTTGAGTATTTCAGAAACACAACCCATTGGGTGAGCATCAGTTCTGTGGGTGGAAACGCCTTGTTGATAAGACAGATAAGGGATAAGAATATGGCCAGATTGATTTTGAGCTGCCAGGAAGGACAGAGTATCTCATTTAATCATTCTTTACAACCATGATGAGCAGAAACGCATCTCAGAATGCACAAAATATCGAACCTTGAGGTGGATGGGCTACAAAAGCAGACGACCACACTGGGTTCCACTCCTGTCATCCAAGAACAGGAATCTGAGGCTGTCATGGGCAGAGACTCGCCCAAAGACCAGACCAGACTGGTCATTCTGCTCTGATTTCTTTCATCAACAAGGTGTTTCAACCTTTTTTGGTTTATCGCACATCGTTTATTAAATCACAGAGATCACAATGTTCCCCATTCTGATGTTTGATGTGAACAAACATCAGTGAAGCTCTTAAGCTGTATCTGCACATTTTTATGCATTGTGCTGCTGCTACATGATTGGCTGACTGCATCAATGAGCAGGTGTACATGTGTTCCTTTTTAAAGTTGACGGTATGTGTGTCTATATATTATAATTAAGATGTATCCTGACTGCATGTAGTGTTTGTAATTGTACATAAAACATCTGAGTGAACACAGCACAGATAACGTGTGTATCACTCTTTGTAACAGAGACCATCTACAGACACGAGTTGGCAATTGGAGGTGAACCTGTGAACTTTGAGATCCTTGATACTGCAGGACAGGTGAGAAACATGATGGACAAAATGGGCTTCTGTTAAAAATCTCAGTTTTTCTTACCCAGGTACAATGATTCCGAGACCCTTCTTGCTGGTGTTTGCAAAAGGAAAGGTGGTCTCTCTGTCGTGGACACAATAATGCAATGGTCATTCCATTCCAAGGACATCACTGATGACCACACTATGATGAGTTAGGTGCCAGTGTTTGGAGTTGGGGATGAATCCATTTTGTTTTATATTTATTCTTTTCAGTGTGTTGTGAAGGTCAGTTCATGCTCAGCACAGTGAGAGTGAGAAGGCTTCTTCCATTTTCATTAACCAGGCCGATTCCATGTCCACCATGCTCTCCATTCCTGTTGTTCCAAGAGGATTGTGTCAGACTTTAGCAAAGTGATTCATCTGACTGATAAAAGCAGTCCTTGGCCTCATTCTCCACAGGTGTGGCACAGCATTTCTCGGTTGAGAGATGTGGAGAGACATCAGCCTTGGAAGAAGTGTGTTCTTGATTGCCAGTCCTACCCCATGAAAATGTGCCATTCTTTCCAGAAGACACTGTATAACCCGTTACTTCCTCATTTAAGGGCGTACTCTTCCACCTTGAGCCTGGTCTCAGGCAAGGCAAGGATGTTGTCCCGCCTCAGCTCAGCAGAAACCAGAGCTGAACAATTGCACATTGCAGGTTGACGGATTGAGATTTATTGTCTTCTTATTTTGACTGCAGGGTCAAATGTCCCTATAGGGTAACCATTCCAGGACTGAGTTTGAGTGGACAATGTTAAGGCTACCTGTACATGGCCCCTCCCCCAAAGGAGGGAGCACTGTGGTCCCTAAATAGGGCTCCACAGGGGTCTGCTAAAAAGAGCTGCTGTTCAATGTCAACTACTAGTGACCGTATACCCTGTGCCACTAACATGCAGGAGTCTGACTAGAGGCTTCCAGTCCATTCAAACCTTGCCCCTGCCACCAGACACCTAATCACTTATTGGAAGATTGGTTCCAGATGTTCGAAGTGGAGTGTGTTCCACTATAGCACCTCATGACTGTGAGAGGATGGTTCCCAGTAGCAAGGGATTAGTCCAAGATGACTGGCACCTTTCCCCAGCTGCAGATACACTATATTACCAAAAGTATGTGGACTACTAGTGACCGTATACCCTGGGTAGCAAGGGATTAGTCCAAGATGACTGGCACCTTTCCCCAGCTGCAGATACACTATATTACCAAAAGTATGTCAACTACTAGTGACCGTATACCCTGTGCCACTAACATGCAGGAGTCTGACTAGAGGCTTCCAGTCCATTCAAACCTTGCCCCTGCCACCAGACACCTAATCACTTATTGGAAGATTGGTTCCAGATGTTCGAAGTGGAGTGTGTTCCACTATAGCACCTCATGACTGTGAGAGGATGGTTCCCAGTAGCAAGGGATTAGTCCAAGATGACTGGCACCTTTCCCCAGCTGCAGATACACTATATTACCAAAAGTATGTGGACACCTTACCATCACACCCATATGTGCTTTTTGCACATCTCAGTCCAGGTTTATTCCCCCTTTTTGTTGTTATAATAACCTCCAATCTTCTACGAAGGCTTTCCACTAGATTTTGGAGCATGACACAAATCCCCACGATTTGTGATCATTAAACAAAAACAAGAGCATTAGTAGGATCAGGCTCTGATGTCAGGCGAGGAGGCCAGGGGTGCAGTTCATCCTAAAGGTGTTCAGTGGGGTTGAGGTCAGGGCTCTGTGTAGGACACCGGAGTTCTTCGACTCCAACCTTAACACACCATGTCTTCATAGAGCTCGCTTTGTACACAGGGACAGGATTGGACCTCTTGGTTCCAGCGAATGAAACTGTAATGATACAGCATACAAAGACATTCTATACAATTGTGTGCTTCCAAGTTTGGGGAAGAACCTCATATTGGTGTGACAGTCAGGTTTCCACAAACATTTGGCCATATAGTGTAAATACCGGTTCCTCAGTCGGCTGAGAACCACCTGTGTGAAAACAGCACTCTTATTTGGGTGTGCTCCCTTTGCCTTTTGTGTCCTCAGACTATCCCACAAATCAGCGGGGCAGTGGTTAGCTGATGCCAGGCCATGAGCTTGCACATCACTTCTGGAGACCACTGTAGCTCCGAGATCCTCTGCCAAGTCAGTATCGAGCCAGTAATTGCCATGTGTGGCCACAAGAATGCCTGACAAAAGCGTTGTTGAAGGAGAGGCTTTGTCTTGGCAAGGGAACACTTGTATACTAGGTTGTGTCGCTGTTCACTACAAGACTGTGCTTAAGGCACACACGCACAGAACTTCAAAAGCTGTAAAATAGTAAAACCATAGAAAAGCCAGGATGTGCCGAAAACTGCAACTGCGTAATTGAAATCTACACGATCGATGTCAGTGATCAGTACATAATAACCCGATTGTTATTCCTGTCGTGTTCCCGTGCAGGAGGAAGACGCGCTGCTGATGGAAGAGAAAATTAAATGGGCCGACGGCTTCCTCGTAGTTTACTCCGTCACTGACCGCTGCAGTTTCGATGAAGTCATGCGCCTGTGCTTCCTGGTGAATCACATCCACGGCAGAAGAAGCTGTCCTGATCCTCCACCGGTCATCATCGTGGCTAATAAAAAAGACCTGGAGTTTGACAGGATGGTGTCGGTAGAGGAGGGCGAGAGTTTATCGCACGGCCTCAAACTTCCTCTGCGTGAGATTTCTGTTCGTGATGGTTGGGAAGAAACCGCCAGCGTGTTCCATGCGCTCTACGCAGAAATAGTGCAGCAAATGGACAAGTCGCCTCCTTCCTTCAGAAGACGTGGCGTCTCCAGACTGATGGAGAAAATTCCCAGAATCCACTCCAACGCGGCTCTGGGATCCACAGGCCGTAGTTTCAGCTTCAGCTCATTCAGAGACCTGCTGCCTGACTGAGAAGTGCGAAGCTTGGTCAAAAAACCACGTCTTTTCGTTAATGCCTTTTAGTCGTAAGTAAGTGTTGTAGGCTAAGACAAGCTGGAGACATTAAGTGAGGGTGGCACTAAAGTAGAAGTAATTATACAGTTAATACGATTATATTAAACTATAACCTACTCGCAGATGTTCACCATGTATTCACTGGACAGTATTCAGAAACACATCTTTTGCGAATGACTGTTCTAACTTTCGTGCCTTCAGGAACAATCCTCTGATCTCTGGTGCATGTTTCTGCTCTTTTCAGCTTTCCCAGCCGTACCATTATGTAGTGTTGTGGATTGCTTGGTTTTAGGTGTATTAGGAGCTGGGATGGAGCAAAAAAAATAATAATAATGTACCTTAAAACCTGGTTTGGGAAACACTCGTGTTTTGAGGAACACTATTATCTTGTGGAGGAGGTGGAACTAAAATATATCTACGTTAATCGATAATGATGAACGCAAAAATGTTCAGCAGTCATAAAAAAAGGCACTTTGGGCGGGGAAAAAATAGCATGACATCCATTATTTAATGTCCGTGACAGAAATGTTAATGCATTTTGCTCATAAATGTTTGAGAGGCTTTATCGCGACTGGGCTGAACGAAGCACGAAAATAATTACACCATCAAAATGACTGTTTAATTATCATTTATTTAGCTGAGATCATCACTGCAAGGCGTCTTTAAGGAATCATTGGCTAATTCATTGCTTTTTGGCTTTCGAGAAAGGGTTGTACCTGGAAACACTGCTGTAGGGTTCTACATAGAGGCTTTAAGGGTTCCCCGCGATGGGCTAACCAAAGAACCCTTATAGCTGAAAGCATGATATTGAATGAACGTTTTATAAAAGCCATATAACCGACAATGATCTGGTCTATGAGACTTTCATGTCTTTGAATCAGGTCGTTAATTTGGGCTCCTGCTGTACAGTACTTTCCTGCCTTGAGCAACATTTCTGCATGCTTTTAGCTCTTTTTATTTTTATTTTGTTTTGTGTGTAAATAAAATGCACAAGTAGAATTTGATTTTGGACCTGGAAGCGAAAGGACAGAAGCCTGACTGTAGAATAAAAAAAAGAAGCATGAGATTAAAGGAGATTGGTTTGATACACACCTACACTGTGAGATGTTTATAAACGTGTCAAAAGCATATGGGTGAAATCAAATCTTACTGTAATCAGTCTACATCAGATTTTAGAATCACCTAATAAAAACGCGCTGATCACAGAGGAACAGCAGCAACTCGCAGGTGGTATTTACATCTTAATGACCTGATACACTGGTGCATTTTAATGCAGCTGTCAATCCAGCACGTCCCACAGACGCTGGTTCGGATTGAGACCTGGGGACTTTGGAGGTCGGGTCTACACCTTGAACTTTGTCATGTTCCTCAAACAGTTCCTAAACTATTTTTGCAGTGTGGCAGGGAGCGTTATCCTGCTGAAACAGGCCAGCTTTCTCAGCAGAACATTACCCAGAGCATCACACCGACTCAGCAGGCTCGGCTTCTTCCCATAGTGCATCCTGGTGCTGTCTGTTATAAAGATCAACCTGTGTGCATTTGGTGGCAGTGCATAAGCAACTGGGGAAAGAAAAAACAAAAACAAAACAAATGAAATATCAAGGACATAAGAAGTAGGACCACCCTTTCACTTCAGAACAGCTTTCGTCTGTCTTGGAACGCTGCCCTGAATGGATATTGAGATCAATCGTCAAAGAAGATGATCTTCCATTTCTCTGAGGAATGAAGGAGCTGGATATCTACTGGACAGCCTGTGCTCTAGAACATCATGTAAAGGTTCGGCACTTCCTTACAGCCACTCTTGAATCATTTTAGAAGTATGTATAGAAGCATTATCATCAGGAATGAACCCTAGTACGCACCTAGTCCTGTCACATGATTATCCAAAGCATGAGAGGTCAATCCATACCATTCTGCATCCCCTGCTGGACTGAACAGTTGGCAGCAGATGGTGTGGGTTGAAGGTATTCGTTGGCTTCATCCAAACATGTATCCGGCCAGATGGAGGAAATCAGGTGAAAGTTGTCTCATCAGACATGGCGTTCAATGGAGTTAACTGTCAGATCTCTTTTATAGCTGAAATATGATATTTAGAAGTTCATGTATTTAGAACTCACCCATGAAAGCTTTGTGCTTTAGTCAAGGTCCTTATCAAGAGGTGACTCCTTTGTTTTGTCCACGCTTTGTAGAGGCCTGCACAGGTATACGATTACAGACCGTAGGTCATCTGTTGTCACCCCCCTTGACCCTGTCCTCTACAGGAGCGTACCACCAATCAGTACACAACCTTTCTGGTGGTGGACCATTCTAGTGCTTCTTTACACTGTAAAGTACTAGGATGGGTTCCTCTCAAGGTTTCTTCCTCGTGCCATCTCAGGGAGTTCTTCCCTGCCACTGTCTCCTCTGCCTTACTCATTACAGATCTAAACGTAAACCTAATTCCGGATACTCCAAAGTTGCGTTCGTGACTGTTATTAAAATCATAAATCGAATAAGCACTAACGGAGTCCTGCTGTGCTAAAATGGTCCACCACCCAAATATCCGCTCAGTGGTGGTCTCTTTGATTAATGGACAGGGATAGAGGAGGCCTGACACACACAGTCAGTAACGACAGACTTACAAAGTGACAAATATTAAAGATTTAGCCACGTAAATACCATTATCCTGTATACCGGAAACATTTACAGCCGGTTACTCAGATATTTTGTTAACGTAAAAGGCGAAAATAAGCACGGGATTACGTTTATAACTGAATCTGTGCAGGCTTTATGTTTATGGAGTGTAATGGCAGACCTGCCACATGATCAGTAAAGCATAAGCCTGACAGTGTTGATGTTGCTTCTCAGTAAATTCCAGAGTGACTCATTGCTCATAGAAAAGCCTTTGTGTTTAGTCACTGAAGAGCAGTGTGCTGTATATACACCATAGTGACTGAAAAGAGAACGCTCATTCAGGCTGAATTGGGGGACTAACCTTTCACACGGCGCGTAATTAACCTAATGTTTTCCATTGTAATAGAATAAGGAATTATCTAACATAATACACAATTTTAAAACAAAGCGTCTCTATTCATTAACGTGAGCGCGGCACATTTACACTGATAAACCTTAAAAACT